>NC_061528.1:12465000-12725000 GCF_022379125.1 Scophthalmus maximus | reverse complement strand
CGGCAGAGGGCGGAGGCGGCTCACCACACAGTTGTGTACACAAATCACAATATGTGATGTTAAATGAACACCTGAGAAGACCACAACGAGGGATGCTGCGTATCGTCTCACGGCGGGTAGCCAACGTGTGATCATAAGAAGAACGCAGCAGTCCCCCCAGCGAGAGCAGCCTGGACATCTGATCTCGCCATCCCTCCACCAGGCTGCTGCTGCCCTTTGAGCAATAACTGACAGATTATGTTGTTTTCTGTGTTTTTTTGTTTTTTTTCAAACTGTCAGACCCAAAGCTCCGTACATAGGCCTGTACTGTGGACAATGCATTTCTGCGGATATGACATGGGCCAACAGCGCCACCTGCTGGAGAAGGAAATGAGCTTCTCGTGGAACAGAGTGGAGCCTTTTTTTTGAACCAGATGAATCCTGTTGCTGTCTCGAATCCATGTTTGCAAATGAGGTTCAGTGTAGAGAATTATAGCTAAATGATTTTAATAGTTTACTCTCACGTATGTTGGAGTATTGGTTCATTCTAAACGACACTCTCAAACCAGTCCACAGTGCAGGCGATAGTCATATCAACATCTTTGACATTTCACTCATCCGCGTCTTATTGTATTGATGCCTGCATCAATAACTGCAGCTGTTCACTTCCTGCAGGGGTCACTTGACTGCTGAGCTGCTCTCCGGTGACACCTCTCTCACCGATGCCGTCCGTGGCTTTTCATTTTCCCTTCTCGTGTTACGTAACCGCACGTCAGGCTTCACGGGGCAGATCCGTTTTCAAGCGTTCACGCAGCGCGTATGCGAAGGACGCGGGCAAAAAGAACAGCCACTAGTTTGCTGCTCATGAGTGACTGCTCAGGACAAGTCTCCATCCTCTATGTTCCAGAGCCAATTTATAATTTTTTTAAAAAGTAGATTAGAGAAAATAATAGTATTAATAATAGAGAGTTGTCACCATTTGGTTTTACTCAGATTCGATCTCTACCGTTTGCATGACCGCCGTCACTGCGCGCAGCAGTCCTCTGTGCCTTTAAGAGCATCTCTCGCAGCAGCATCCTCCTCCTCTGTCACGGACGCGCGCACAGAGGCTCAATATTCGAGAGATACATCTTAGCGTTTTTACACCGCGGGACACATCGCAAATATCTCATCATTTGCATTCATCAGCGTCATTTCTACACTGGACATTGATGCATTTGCCTCCACCGTCGCCGTAGCGGTCCATCCGATCGTTATTTATTTATTTTTTTTATGTCCTTCCTTCCCGCATCCGAAGACTGATCTATACGCTACAAGATGGCTGAGTTGAATTTGGGGAAGGGGCTGACCGCGGGGAAAGTGGCCAGCAACGTCCAGAAAAAACTAACCAGAGCCCAGGAGAAGGTGAGAGTTACTGCTGCACTGGGGGGGGGGTTGCAGGCCCGCAGGCTGCGGAGCAAGCAGCGGTGGCGCATCCTCCGCCGAGGGCGCAGTGTCGCATCACCACATTATAAGCAGAAGAGCGCGGACGCTGTGGTTGAGGATGGGGGAGGTCCGCTCCAGATAGGTCCCGCTTTAAGTCAATGTCATGCAGCGGGCACGCACTGTACATAATGCCGTGAGACGTGCTGTGGGCCTGCTCAACATTTGGCCTGGTGACTGACGTGTCTCTGGCATATAGCTGGGTGTCTAAATGAGGGCTGTCACACAGATGGGGGGCTGCACCACCCCCCGCCCCCTCGCCTTTTCATTTTGCAAAGCACCACGATGATATCAAACATCCATGCTGCCATATGTATAGGTGGTGAATAAGGGGCCTATGGTTCGCGCACCTGCGGTTTGTGCGCTGAATACATGTCAGGGGGCGCTGCTCGTCCATCAGAGTGTATCACGTACGGTGGGGTCGGAGAGAGGGAGACTGGGAGAAAACTGTTCATGTTGCCACTGCAAATCCACCGTGTACGCTATATACTGTACGTATGGATGCAACCGGAGTACGAGATTGAGACATTCGGCTCATTCCTTATGTATTTGCTTCATTTATAGTTTGTTCCCTTTTCCTTCATGGTCGTTTTTGTGTGTCTCCTGTGCTGCCCTCACAAGCAATTCCTGTTCCCGTCAATGCAAATGAATCATATTTGAACTCAACTTTGAGAAAGACTGAGACGACAAGCGATCAAGACAAAACAAACAGGCAAATCTTCACACGTGCTGTGTGTTTTATAGGGAGCAGTCAGAAACTGACCCCGTGTCTTTTATCACAAAAGTGAGTGGAATCGTTTTGTCCCTGATGTCATTATTTGTTTGATGCACAGGTTCTCCAGAAGCTTGGCAAAGCCGACGAGACCAAAGACGTGGCCTTCGAGGAGGGGGTTATCAACTTCACCAAACAATATGTGAGTGCAGTCCAGTGACACATGTTGCACGACTGAGCCACGTCTCTTGACAAAATCTACTTTTACAGTAACAAATATCAGATAATAGACACAATCTACCCTGCCAGAATTTGTAGTTATATACTGTATGTGCTCCCTGCATATCACTCAAGTCTGCATTAGCTCAAACTGGTTTTGAATTCGCCGAGACAGAAGCATCTTCTGGTTCAACGGGCTTGTAGCATCTCTGCACTTGTCTGCTCGCTCTCTCCGTGTCTCTGTGCAGCCCTCATGTTTTGTGTTTTACCCACAGGCTGAAGGCAGCAAACTGCAGAGGGACCTCCGGGCGTACCTGGAGGCGGTGAAAGGTGACACCGATGGACACGCACACATGCATCCAAGCCACACATTTAGACACGGCCGTGCACGTGTAAATGCATACTTGAGCCCGCAGATGTAAATGTCCATCAATGCACCGTATGTGTGTTTGTCCTCAGCCATGCATGAGTCCTCCAAGAACGTGCAGGCGTGTCTGGCGGATATGTACGAGCCAGAATGGCACGGCAAAAACGAAGTGGATTCCGTCGTGGAGGTCAGAAAACACTTTTTGAAACATGTTTACAAGACATGGATTGTGACTACAAGCCAGAACATAGCGTAACCTGGGGTGAACTCTGAGTAAGAGAAGGAGAACTGTTATTGTGCTATTTTGTTAATCCACGCTGCAGGACTGTGATGTGCTATGGACGGATTACCACCAGAAGTTGGTTGATCATGCTCTCATCTCCATGGATACTTACCTGGGCCAGTTCCCTGATATTAAGGTAATGTAGTAAGCTCACCTAAAAGATCGTAATAAATGCCCATGCAGTAGCAGGCTTTCCTCCACATAATTGTGTATACTATGATCTTAGTATAGTTTTTATTGATTACCATACATTATTTGGCTCTAAGCGGTGTTGAATTATGGATATTGAACACAAAGACGATGCTGTAAACAAAAAAAAAAAAAAAACAATTGAATGAATGAACCTAATGTCTCAGGTAAATAGATTAGTCTGCTTTGTTCCCTGGAAGCAAACAGAGATAAGCTTATTTATGAAGCATGAGCACTGGGCACCTCACTGCAGATAGAGACACTAAATAACACATACTCATTCCCCTGTTTTCTATTCTTTTCTTTTTTTTCATTCAGGCCCGCATAGCTAAGAGGGACAGGAAATTGGTGGATTACGACAGTGCCAGACACAACTACTCTGCTACGCACAAGACCAAGAAAAAGGACGGGGGCATTAAAATTACCAAGGTAAATAAAATCCCCCAAAAAAAGGTCGTTGGTGTTTATTACTACATTTAACAAATACATTTTCATGTGCTGTATTTACCATGTGAAATTGTTCCCTCCCAGCCCTCGTCTTTGTTGGAGCGGGCCACACCAGGTTGGGCTCAGGGTATCCTGTCTGCACACAACGTTGCCCAGAGCAGTCTGTCCAGGAGCCAGGTACACAACAATCTCACTGTCGTTCCACAAGGTCTGCTGACTGTGGAACAATGAGAAGGGGAGTTCAGTTTGGGGGAAGTGGTTTTTTTCTATGTTATTGCCCAGGCTCCCTTTCACTCACTATTGTTGAATATTATCTAGGCTCTAATATCTGGTGATTGCAAAATGAAAATGACAGTAACAAAACAACAGTGACCAAAATGTTGAAGCTTAATAATAAGTAGCAGGAGGTGTCATGGGCACACACTGCATGGAACTAACCGTAATGGCTTTTACCAACACATTGTGTGCGTGGTACAGGTATAACTGGGGTTGTGGGGACAGGAGGTTTTTAAACAGCTGCATAATTGGGACTTCCTTATGGGGACAAGTCCCCATAACGTAAATCATTAAATCATTAAAGAAGTGTTCTCAGGGTAAAGTAGGGTTAGGTTAAGGATCGGGGTAGAGCTTTGGTTAGGCAAGTAGTAAGTCTCCAGCAAATTAATGTAAGTCAATGCAGTGCCCTCTGAAGTCATGGAGGCAATAATGTGTGTGTGTGTGTGTGTGTGTGTGTGTGTGTGTGTGTGTGTGTATGTCTATGTGTGTGTCTATGTGTGTTTCAGGCCGAGGAGGAGTTGGAGAGAGCCCAGAAGGTGTTTGAGGAGATTAATATCGACTTGCAAGAGGAGTTACCATCACTCTGGAACAGGTGCATATCTGTGTGTGTGTGTGTGTGTGTGTGTGTGTGTGTGTGTGTCTGTGCAAACTGACTTTCTTGTTGGTGGCTACATGGTATAATTGGATTTCACTTACATCTGCGCTACATTCACCCTAACAGGATGTGGAACCAAGTCAAGCCACTAATGCAGTCGATACTGTCTCTCTCTCTCTATCTCTAGCCGTGTTGGGTTTTACGTCAGCACCTTCCAGAGTTTGGCTGGTTTCGAGGAGAAGTTTCACAAGGAAATGAGCCGGGTGAGATGCTCCTGTAGACCCCTCGTGGTGCTGTATTTAGATACAGACTAGACAAACGAAACCGACACAGGTTAATGTAAAATGTTGACAATGCCAGACTGTCGCAGAGACTACATTAGCCATGGCTGTCAATCTCTCTGCCCTTGAGCAATGTTTTTGAAACCATATGCAAAGTCTGTTATAACTCAATTATTATTTTCGACCGAATGTAGCAAAACTTGGACTTGAGGTTTTGCCAGATTGCAGTGAGATAATCCGCTGCATTACTGCCTCAGTTTCAGAGATGTAAATACTGTCGCTCTGAAGAATTTGGACATGATGATGCAAACAAAGTTGGCAGCATATAATGTGATTATATTCATGATTGTGTCAAAGAAGGTGCCAGAACAGTGTCATTATAATTAGTATTTGATTTATTGTGTTGGAGTGTTAAAAATGCTGTTGTTCAAATCAAGTTTTTCATAGAATTGTATTGCATAATAACTTACAGCCCTCTCTTTTCCTTGCCTTCAGTTGGATCAGGATTTGTATGACGTCTTGGACACTTTGGAGCAAACAGACACAACCAGGTTAGTGAGCAAGGATCCATCATTAGAAATGATCTTATATCAATATGTTCCACTGAGTATAATGTATAGTGTAAATCCTGGGAATCAATTTAGAGTGCTGGGCCTCATCAATTAATCACTGTGGCTGGTTCTCTCTCTTAGCCAACAGAGAAAATACTTGCTGGATGTCTGTGGCTGCTTCTGCTTTGGCAAAAATAAATCTTTTCTGAACTGTTTGCAATTTTTCGAAACTCCTGAGAGATTTAACTCACCACGTTTGATGAATGTAACAGTCTGCATCAGAAGTTGGAATAGCAGTAAATTAAGTGGTGACGTTATCTTAAATGCACACTCACTTTTAACTCTATTAATGTGTTTACTGGAAACCAAGTGGTAAAAACCCACAAAAGAAAAAAACACAGCTTTTTGCCACAGTACACATTTCTTTATGTTGTAAGTGAATAAGTTGCAGTGGCATAAGAAGTCATAGTGGATAAAGTGGATGTGAATATTTTACTGATTGAAGCTTGATCTCTCCATGGGGAGAACACGAAACCTGTGGATACACTATATATCACAATCATTTTAAGATACAAGAGTGCACACACAAAATGACATGCATTAACCTGGAGCCACCCCTGAACCCCCCTTGCAGAAAGACAGTTAACCCGAGCGCTTCAACGTCAGGAGCAAATAGGAGGTAACCAGCAGCAACTGTGGTAACCATGGTGACACAACTATCGTTTGTCTGTCCAACCGATGTGTCTGTCCAGCTGTCTCTATGTCAGTCGGTCTGCAGGCTTCGGAGATTTTAGAGAAAACTAGTGCTTGGTTGTGCGAGTGAAGTCACGGACACGCTGTCTGATCAGAGGGTTGTGTGCCCAGAGCTGCAGATGTACAAGGGATGAGCAAAACTGGGTCTTAAATGCTGCACCAGGCGAGATTGTGATCACGATACTGTCCAAATCTCAAGGTTCATAGCATCTCATCTCCCCCCTAACTGAGACTTAAATGTGAACTTACTGTGTACGACTATAACTAACCACTTTTCACCTCCATGCCAGTTGTTTAGTGTGTTAGTGCAGGAGATTTTTCGAGGAAAGTTAGAAATATACTAACACAAATAAGCCTGTATGGCCCCTGGACTTCTGGCGTCCCAGAGTTTTAGTCCAGTGCACCTGATTGTTGATACAGCCTTGGTAATGTAGCACCTCATTTTTGAGACACTGTCACTCTCATTGCCTCATCCAGCAATAAGTTGCAGGTATGTTCCAATCTCTTTACGTATCTGCAGATCTGGGGCTGCCTTTGTCCGCATTAGGACATGCTCTGTATGACAGCGAATGCATCGTATCATTGCCCGCTTGTGAGGATTTACAGGAGGGACACAATAAGCCCGCTTGCATGGGATGGAAGTGATGGAGGGATGGGGAGGCTCACTCTTCTTGCATGACAGCTCTTGCGACGACAACTTGAACACGAACTTCCGTAGAGCATGCCTTGTAACTTCTCTTCTGTCATGTTTTAGCTTTTAGCTGCTCCCTTTGACCATTGCTGCCCTCCTCTCTTATATCATTTGCCATCCTCTTTACTTTCGCTGTAATATGTCTGCATATTGTCTTTTTCCCTCTTTCTCTCGCTCTCTTATTTGCTCAGTGGCAAAGAACCATCCAACCACACTCTCAGGCCAGGAGGACCGCCCCCAATCCCCAAATCTCCATCCAAGGTAAACATACACATACACACCAAAGCTGTCTCTTGGTTCGGAGTTTTGCCACTGAATTATGTCACTGTAAGGGGTGACTGATAAGACTAATGATGGCTGCATATCATGTATCATGTAGGAGCCATCTTTATGCTGTCTGTTATAGCTGTGCTTAACCTGCCATGACAAGTCTACATGTCTGCTAAGAAAGATATCTTACTTTGGTGATATCTGAGTTTGTAACTTTTTTTCAGCATTTGTTTTTCAGTCTAATGAGGTACTTGTATTTGTTAACAGTAAAACTTAAAATTTTATTTAAAAAACGTAGCCAAACACAAATTACATTTTCAAAATGCTCAATTTTGCTCAGGCTCATATTATTTCTTTGTACCAAATCCAAATTGTCTCTCTGTCCCAGCTAAAGCCAGCAATGCCTCCTCCACCCAAGGTGACCCCATCTAAAGAGATGAAAACAGAGAACATCATCAACCTGTTTGATGCTGCTGCAGCTACTCCTGACATCAGTGTCACCTCCCCTACAGAGGTGAGTGACGATCTGTGGAATAACCCTTCAACTTCCTCATTTTCTGTGCAGATCAGAACCTGCCACTCCTCCTATTTCTTCTACTCTATTCTATTGTGCTCTGTCCACTTCCTTGCCTCCTCTATTGTACACAGTTAGCCAATGAGCCCCCCCCCCCCCTCCTATTCCTGTTGTCATCAGTTTGACAGTCCTGCAGTGAGCAGCCTATTGGACATGGACCTGGACTCTTTCAGTGCAGCACCCAAAGCCTCCATGGTCACACAGGTGGATGAGTCTTGGCATGAACATAGTCGGCAAGAAATGCCAAGCTTCACAAGAGATTTCATGTTCTTACTGGTTCATTTCAGGATTTAAGTGCAACTTGACTTTGCTATCAGCATGTAATGTCAAATTCTTTCACTGCAATGTGAAACGTTGCAGTTAAACAAGTTGGACAGATGTAAAAGTGTAAGGTTCAGTTGTTACAAAATGAAATCACTTGGTAAGTTTGGCATAGTTTGAGGTGTTGGCTACTCTACGCTTCTTTCCAATCTTCCAAACAAAAAGGTGGATGACGGCATGGCGATCTGTAGAAACCTGCTTCTAGAGACCACTTCTTCCTGCCTCAGCGCAATCCACAGATCACTTGCGCGGCATGAACTGTTGACTAATAGCCCTGCTCTGCTCTTACCTGTTTCTCTTGAGACCTGGACAAAAGTACAGCAGAATGTAATGTGAAACACTGGAATGACTTGAGTTGTGCTTACTCTTTTTAGTCTAAAAGTTTGTCACATTACTGAGAGGTGAGATAAGTTAAGCACACCTCATGTTGTGCCACTTTTGAAAAATGATTTTGAGGTGTTGCTGCTTGAGCCAAATCTGCTATTAAGCCTCAGTATAGCATTATACCAAACTGATGAATCTCATGACGCCCACCGTAAACCTTGACATAGCTGGTATGTACAAGAACCAGGCAAACTGGTCATGTCATCAATATTTAAAACTGAGATGACATAGTTTAGATCTTTAGCATTTGTGATTTGTCTCTCGGTGTCTGAAGTGACTCTTGGACTTACCTGAAAATGTGTAGCATCACACCTACAGCATACAACCAGTTTCATCATCCAGACTGCTGCTGCTGTGCGGTCAGGAGGCCTCCTGGAATTAGTGATATATTCATCTAATAAAATCAGTACAAAAATGCCACGCTGAAGTTTAAGTCTGATAAGAGTTTCGGAATCTCACCATGTTACTGTCAGTAATGCTACGTCACTGTAAGTGATGATAACAACTAAAGGATTTTTATAGCATAGGAATGTGTTCAATGTGGGATGAAATGTTTTTAAAATAATAATTTTTTTAATATACCCCTGTAAACAATTAGTCATATTACTACAGGCAGCAATTTGCGGCTCACGTGAAAGATGGGGTGGTTGCAATGGAACGATTCTCTGGAGTGGGTAGACACTAAACCAGACATTGTGCAAATGTACATCAATCCAAAACAAAGAAACAAACAAACTGTATCATTTATTCACTAACCTTATATCTTCCTCTCAGTCAGTCTTTATGTATAAATAGCCTGAGAGGCAAAACCCAGGGCAGTATTTCAGTCACCACTGTTCCTCAAGGTTATTGTTGTGAGCACAAGTTAATAATCTCAGATGGCATATGAGAGAGGTATGTGAGAAGAAAGGGTTTTCTTTGCACTGCACCCCCTGGATGTGGCCCTATGGGACCAGATAAATTATTTGACCTGGCTGGTGGGATTGATACTGATTTTGAATTAAATTTGTTTTTGTGCAGTAAACATATGACGGAATCTACACTTTTTTCAATTCCCATCATTTGCACTTGTTACTTAAAAAGTAGTGCTTTTATATCCTGCTATGGGCTTGTAGGTTAGGTAAGAGCATGGGACCTGCACTGGAAATGTCTTTCTGAATGCAACAGGCATAAGCAAAAACGCTGTGAAGAGCTCTGTTCAGTTTCGTCATCCTGTTTCTTCCTATTTTCTTCCACAGCCTGCAAATTGGGACTCATGGGTAAGCTCATCATCCTCATCCTGAAAGAAATGTTTAAAAATAATGATAAGATATAAACATTTAATTATAATTATCGTTATGATCATCATCTTTATCAGCATATTCTTGTTTGTGTTCATTGTAGCCATTGTGACCATGTTCATTTGTCGTTGTTTGCATTTTGTAGCCATTATACAAGCCCCGCCTTCTTTATGCTCAGTATGCTACACACCCGGAGTAAATACTGCAATAAAAATGTAGGACAGTCTGGGCAAGGGCTTCTATGATGGTCATTTTTGTATATTCATTATTATATTAATTTCATTTGTCTGGTCCAAAATCTGTGCAGTGTCCTTGTGTGGGGTGTGGTGTCACTACTGCCACACACTGGGGAGATTTCTGTACAGCACAAATAGATCTTGGGAATCAAGTCAATTCATTTTCAAATGGACATTTTACACTACACATATTATATAATCATTACGCTCTCTAAAGAGTTTTTTCTTTCTTTTTGCCTTTGTACATGTGTAGGATATACAGTGATATACAAATGACTGTTGATCCAAGGCCAATGCAGGACAGATAACACCAAGTGTACAAAGTGTACACACTCTTTTACACAAAAAGGAACCATGGGTGTAAATTAAAAATCTCAAATGTGTAAAACGATTTGTAACTGAATTGACCCCATTTTTATGTTTCCCTTTGCATCCCTGTATGTTCCCATGATACAGCACATGACCCATGTGACGCACAGGGAACAGTTGTGTTCTGAAAGTTGAGCGAAGTTGCTCATGTTTGCAGCGGATTGTTTTGCGCGAAATGAGACTGAAGAGTCAGTGGGCAACTTCACAAAGCCTTGCTTGCAACTTTGCATTCTGGTTATTAAATAACCCCTTTCTGTTCACTGTAAGAGGGATGTGTCTCAACAGTCATACAGTTCTGCTGTATTAGAGCTTGCGGCAAAGCAGTGATGGCTCCGATAGAAATGACACTTCTACTCTTACAAAGCTTCCTTCCTCTTTCTCCATCGGAACATAGCCGTGGGAATATAAACCATGCTTGCTAACTACACACGGAAGATCCAACATCTATCTTCTGATGGGAAAAGGCTGATTATTTTTCCTTTTTTGCCTTCTACTGCCACCTTTCCTTACCTTCATTTGTCTTTTGATTTATTCTGAACCTGTTCCGTAAGGGTTTATCCTTCTACATCAATCTTCCTGGGTTTTATGATGATGATAATGATGATGACGATGACCCACTGACATCCGCTGATGAACTCCTCCCATCAGTGTCCATAGCATCTTTCATGGTCTCCCTTTCCTCATGATTGCAAAATTCTATTTTGCTTTAAATACATCAAATACGCTTAATCTAAATGAAGCTTGATGCAAACCCTCATTCACGCTGGGGGGGGCTGTAAACCTCCTGGTGACAATAGAGGGAAGGTTGGGGGATAAGTAAAGGAAGCAGGATTACTCCTCTGGCCACAACGAATGGTTGCAGCACATTTTCACACACCATCCAAAGTTACTTTAGTTTTGACCAAAAGTGGCCAAACGGTTGGTACTTCCATCCCTGAAGTCATATTGATGGCATAGCAGAAAATATGATATAGCATTTGGAAAGGAATGAGGTAAGCACAAGATATCGCAAACACAATTTTTAGTTAATGGACTAAAGCTTAAAAAATCACTTGCATGGTCCTTTAATGTTTGAACTCCTTACCTGCCATTCTGGTAGTACCCTTGTGAACCCCTTTACCGCCCCTTAAATATCCATATCAATTTGTCCATCAAAATATTTTACTTTATTTCATTCCAGTTAAATTTTCTGAACCATCTGATTGACGAAAACATTCCAATACCCAAAAGGTAAAATATCTCTTATGACTTCCTTAAAACATGACCCTTGCCCCTCAGCATGAGGACAGGGGTGACCAGGAAGAGGACACCGAGCAGCACTATGACCCTGTGGCTGCTGCTGCAGAGGCCTGGGGCGATGACGGTACGCAGCCTGTCCGCTATGACCCCATAGCAGCGGCTGCAGAGGGCTGGGGGGATGACGGAACCCAGCCAGTTTGCGATGACCCTGTGGCTGAGGCTCAGGAGGGATGGGGGGATGATGGGAGCCAGCCGGTTCATTACGACCCCCTGGCTGAAGCCCAGGAGGGCTGGGGCGATGATGATAGCCCGCCGGTCACAGAGGTGCCTGCCACCAATGATGAAACCCCGGCTGCTGAGGCTCCAGCTGACACCCCTGAGGAAGAAGCCTCCCCGGCAGCCACCTCGCTGGATAATGAAGCGGGTCAGGTAACCACGGAGAGAGAGAAAAAAATCTGAGAGATGCATCTGGACGAAAAATGGTGGATGCATCGACTCTTGAGGAGGAGGTCTGAGCATGGGAAAGAAGCAGATGATAGAGAGAGGAATTGGAAGAGACAGGTGGAAAGATGGGAAGATGTAGGATGCATCTGGGCCAGCGGCATGGATGCATCAACTATGACCCAGAGGTCAAGATGGAAATTAACTGATGAGGGAAAGGAAAGAATATAAAACACATGCTTCTCAATGCACTTGATTAATCCCAATCACTGCTAATCACGAGTCTACGCACATAGCATCCTGTACAAAAGCTTTATCTTTACATGTTCTAATCCTGCCGTCTATTCAACATGCCTCCATTTACTCTGACTTTGTTGTTTAGGTCCTGCCGCATGTCTTTTTGTCTGTCCTTGTCTCTCTGTTCTTTCATTCTTTCTCCTTCTGTGTTCAGGAGCTTTGGGTGTCTCATTCTCTAAACTTTCGCTGTTCTTCGTCTATGTCTCTCTGCTCCCAGGATGAATCTGCAGCAGCTGCTGCGGCAACTCCGGAAGAAGAAGAAGCAGTGGCAGAAGAGGCAAGTGCAAGATTTTACAGCAAAATTCTAGATGACATAGGGTTAGCGATTAGACATACTGTATATTCTCATCATGATTTTAACACCTTACACTACCTATAAATTGTTGCATTTATATGAGTTTGGAACTGTGATTAGATAAAGCTAATCTTTTATAGGTTCTTATAAGGTCATTTTGTGTCAGTCCAGATTAAATAATTCATTTTGTACAATATAGCCTTTTCAAGAATCATACTTTAGTAGATGAAGATTTTCAAGACTCAAGCAGTTATTTTATATCCAATTCTGGTGGTAGATTTTCTTTGTCATCTTTCATTGTGTCAGTAAATTGTGCCTCGTTTTATTGTGCAGACACCGGCAGTGGTGGCAGAGTCAACAGAAGCAGCGTCAGAGCTTGCAGAAATGCCCCCTGGCTTCCTGTTCAAGGTATACCAGGATACAGAGCAATCTATTCAACCCCCAATATAAATTCTATGAATTGTCGATAATTCATTTCATTATTTCCATGATATAGGTCCAGGTGATGCATGATTACGCTGCCAACGACACAGATGAACTGGAGATGAAGGCTGGAGATGTGGTGCTAGTAATCCCCTTTGACGGCCCTGACGAACAGGTACACACACACACACACACACACACACACACACACACACACACACACACACACACACACACACACACACACACACACACACACACACACACACACACACACACACACACACACACACACACACACACACACACACACACACAGGTGTGCTCTGCTGCAGTGACAGTGGGTTGATATTGAGTTGATATGTCTGTATATTTAGGATGACGGCTGGCTGCTGGGAATGAAGCAGGACGACTGGCAGCAGAACAAAGAAAATGCCACCAAAGGAGTATTCCCCGAAAACTTCACCCAGAGGCTGTGAATGAGGGAGGACAGAACGTCATTCCAGTTTCTTTCTTTATGTCTCCCGTCATCTTGCCTCTCTCCTTCATATCGTCTCTTGCCCTGATACTGTATCTTAACTAGGACTTTGGCCATAGAAGCAGAGCTGTCTCAGCCCTTGCTGAAATCATGCATTTCTAAGGTCTGGCACACTGTGCTAAAAGCGGATCTCGCCATTTCTGTGGATTTCTGCCGCCATTTATGAATTACAGATGAACGTAGTCATTTCACAAGCGCCACTTGGTCTTGCTGCCTGGTAGGTTGCTTCTCCGTAACAGAGGAGATGATGGGAGAAAGTTTGTTGCGGGGACTGGGGAACCTCAGCAATGGCTACTGTTGTAATTTCATTATAATGTTTTATTTTTAGTCATGTCGCATCATAAATTCTCCAAGGCATAGTCCACCACCATAACAGAGAAGACATCTTTTGAAAAGTGCTTCTGTCATCTGATATTGAGAGATTGGGAACTGTGTGAAATTATTAAGACAATGCAAATTGTAGCAAGTACCCCTACACACCAACACACACACACACACACACACACACACACACGCACGCACGCACGCACGCACGCACACGAACATGGACACGGACACACGAACACGGACACACACAATGTTTCACAAAGGTGCAGGGGGTGCAATTACTAAAAGCAGACTCAGAGGACACAGATATTTCTAGCTGGCAACTTCATCTCATCAATCTGCAAAAAGACCTTTGAGCACAAAAGGTGCCAAAGTCCAATCAAGTCCTTCGGTTCTCAGACGGGTGATCACACTCCTGACACATTGCCGTTTGGACGCATCCAGCCAATCCTTTACCCCTACTTTAATTAGTGACTTGTGAATCATGGGCCTTTGGTTGTTGTATTAGTTTAGATTCTATGGTGGTATAGGTAGAATGACGCTGTTGTTAAAATCCTAATAAATGCATATGCAGTTAAGTGGTCATCGAACACCAGCCTACAGTTACGGTGACAGCAGGACTTATATACGAAAAAAGGTTTTAGAAAATCAAAACAGAAAGACTGGTCTCAGAGCAGAAAAAAATGACTGTTAAAATATTTTTTTTTTAACAGACGTGTTTTTTTGACAGTGGTCTTTTCACGAGAGATTCCAAATATGCATTAGTCAGGCTTGCTAAAACAAATTTTAAAAAGCTAGCCAACGAACTAATAATAATAATAATCAAAATATGATAACTGAGCGAGCCTCATTAATTGGAAAAGAAAAGTGCCGAAAACAATTCCTTCTGTTTGCATAGAGACGACTTAGCTCAAATGCAGATGACTCCGAATATGCACCAGAGCAACTTCTTTTATTTTTGTATGCTGCCGAGCAATGATTACATAAAGCCTAATGTAACTATGTCAACATAATTGCCAACTGAGGAGTGTTTTGTACTTTTGTCAGGTTTACCGCTCTCAACATAGTCACACACTGTAGGTAGTTAAAACTATCTCACACACTGTCATTCATTGCCGTCACCGACCCAAAGCAGATTCACATTTATCATGATGTTACTGACATGTAATACGTGTGAGAGAAACCGTATGTATGTGTGATTGTATGTGTGCGTGTTTATGGGAAGCATAAATTCTTTATCTATAGGCTACTGTTATTGGACGATATCACCGCCACCCGCCGGGGGCCGAGGCCGTCCGTTTTACAGTAAAGCTGGACAAAGGCAGCGCAAATGTATTTGGGTCTTTTTCCACTGGCTGGTATTATGATTCCAGGTGTTATTGTGCATTTGTTGTGTATAAGTGTAATTTTGCCAAGCTGTGATGACATACATATTATATAAATACATTCATATCTGTATGTGAGTTACTGTGAGCATGCTGACTTCCCATGTGTTGTGTGAACACCCTTGATTTAAGAAAATGATACTTGGGTCACTTTTGAGGCAGCTGAAACAGGCTTTTTTTTAATTTTGTCTTATAATTTATTTTCTTAATCTTGGTAAGCGGCATGATAGGCAGATATATGCTGTATATTTTTCCATCATTCCCCTTCGTGTTAGACTTTATTATAACTGCTTGTTGTTCATCAGCCTTGCCTCAAAATGTTGCCGGGTAATCATGATACGAACGAGTTAAACATGATCACACGGAGACCAGACACATAGAGATCAATTCCAAACCCCCAGACTCAGGTGGACAGATTTTTGGTTTTCAGTTTCACCTCTCATATTTTGTTTTCATAGTTTATGTATAACATGGTGAGTGTTTTACCTGGGTCTGGTTCTCGATCTGTCTTTATGGATCAGTCTCCTGCGATTAGCTATGGGATACAACAAAAAAGGTTTTTCCTTTACCTAACTGACCGGAAATAATAAAGATTACTTACAATCTCCCCACTGATCTTTTGTGGTTCTTGTTGTTCCTGGTCAATCATCAAGTAAAAAAACAACAAACAGATACATTTCTACGTCAGTTTTTCCGATTCTAATGTCCACATATAAAAACAAGTAGGAGTGTCAAGCTTCCCTATTTCCCCTGCTTGAAAGGGAGTGACAAATCTTTTAGAATGTTATTAAACTTGGCTTTGCGTTTTGCTTCCTCCTTTTATTTTGAGTCAGCAGTTTAGTTTTGTTCCATATTTCTATATTTCCCATTGAACACACCATTAGGTGAAAAACCTTTAAACACAAAGAAAAAAATAAGGAATATACACATAATATCACAAATAATTTAGGTGCAGCAGAAATCTAGATATCAAGAAATATATGATGTACTTTTTATATTTATATTTTCTTTACATTTTATCATTTACTTTTTCACCCAAGCTGTGATCAAAATCTAACTAAATGCAGCAAACAACCCACAAACCATCAGTGTTGTATTTGCGACCACATCTTACAGACAAACTATCCTACAAACATTGAATGCCACGTGTAAGCGGGCGTCCGACCCTCGTAGCAGAAACCGGACGTGATCCCAGCATAACCACGCAACAGTTCATCAATGAGCAGCAAGCATAGGAAAAAGTCCAGACATCTCATCGCCCCATCTCTTACCGGTTGCCTCTCTGAAGACTCAAGATTTAACATGTGTTGCATTTCTTTATTGCGATCATCGGCGTCTGTTTGTCAGCAGGTTTGTTTACTTCCGGACTGTCTCTCCGGTAGCTCTGTGTGGTGCATTTAAGTGCTCCAAGCGCAGTAGGACAGATCAGTCTCCGGTCTTGTTTATTTATTCTCTCTGCGTAAGATCAAGTTTGACTTAACAAGTAGTGAGGACCAAAAGACACAACACTAAGTGTCCAGCTCCCTGTGCTGGATATTTATATGTGATTTTTGTGATGTCTTCTCTGCAAGTCCTTATGCCTCCAGCAGGGCGTGCTGTGTTCAAGGACTCACCCTCGATCCTGGAAAAAAACCCAAAACACTCACAGCCGTCAAGAGGAGGAAAGAGGAGTGTTGCAGAAGTGCTGCTGTCCGTGGTACTGAAACCAACCAGCAGCCCACCCTGTAACCACAGCTATTCAATGCTTCACATTGTACCAGCTGATGCCACGATTCACCATTTACAGTGACCACGGGCTAAGGGCTTTTTACATATCAACAGGTGAGTGTCAGAATGTGTCCGAAACCCAGTTGTTCGTCACCATGGTTTCTCGTCATTGGTGATTCTAAGAAAATAAAAGCCTTTCTATCCAAGCAATCATGATGTATTTAAGAAAGTGCATTATTACACACAGATAACAGTGTTTCTTAGTGCTTCAGGAGTTAGTAGTGTTGCAAATAATACACACAGTAGTGTTGGTTTAAAAACAACAACTTTATGTTTCAAATACAAATTGTATGCACATAGTTGCCAAAAATAATAATAGTTTACATTATTTTCTAAAAATAGATCTTTAAATAGTCTCTCCAACAACAGCTTAATATACATATTTAACAAATCTTTGAGCAGGCCCCTACAAAAGAAGGCCTTGGAGTTTCTTGATAATGGCAACTGTTCGAATCGTCACAAAACATGCTCAACAAGCATATATGTGTAGCCGTGTACATTCGGCCACATATCACAAGATGAGATCTACTTCTCACAGAGTTAAAATTAAGATTGTCTTGGGTGATCGATGGAATACAAAGCTATCGAACAAACTCTTACTATTCAAGATTAAAGATAGCGGTTAATTTATCGAGATGCATAGCTGTTGCTTAATACAGTAGTTGAATACAGCCTGAGTATTGTGTATATCTTAACTAGGTATTACTGACCTGAAAACCTGAAACAATGAAAAACATGTCACAAAATACCTGATAAAATAAAGTAGAAATGTCCACATTTCAATGATCTTCTGAGTTTTTCCAGTTGAATGTTATTTTGTCAGTTAATTCTAATATGCGCTTTAGGCTCCACGGAGAGGATCGATTATGATCTCGGCACTAGAGTTAATTTGTTGTCCTTTCTCTCATTGTTACTTGACTGTATAAATACCTATGAACATACAGAGCGTTAAATGTTATGTCCTTGGTTTCCTTCATGATACTTCCCCTTTTCCCTCATATGTTAATTTCTTTTAACTGTAACCGTATGTCCCAGCTTGATATCAAATGCAGAATGACAGATTACAGTTAATACGCTACAAAAGGAATGAGGAAACATGATTGTCTTACTTCACCTACCTACTCTTTTGATTGAAGCTGTTGTATTGCATCACAGTCTTTTTTTCATCTCTAAAGTGTGGGCATTGAACGGGAGTGATACTTACGCCTGTGTTTATGTTGGTTTTAAAGTTAGACACGTGATTTTGATTTATACTGATACTTCAGTTATTCAAACACTAAAGCAAATTGTATCAGCCTGTCTTTGTCCCTCGCACAATTTCACTTGTGCCGCAAAAAGGAGTATGTTGAAGTACAGCAAATACAGGCAAGTAGATTTAGTACAAAATACATTTACACTATAAAATCAATTGTCTTTGGTGGACACTCAGTCGCTTTCCTCTGTTCAGAGGGACATCTGTGTTCTGTGCTTTGGGGCCCCTGAATACAGGCATTTGAATGAAGTCATCAGCGTGAAACATGTCTCTGTGGCTCCTATTTATGTCTTTGCTCCATCCCCCAGGGGTGGAAGTGTCCTGCATCCAGCAGCATTTGCCCCAGCTTCTGTAGGAGCCAAGGGTACCAGTGCAGCCCGTCAGTCTGCGGTTCTGAAGGCCCTAACAGGCTGTAGAAGAATCTCAGTGGGGCCAGGGCCCAGTGGGCCAAGTGGTGATTGTCCACAGCGGCGTAGCAGGATGCCAGCACACCGTTCACCACTATAGACCCATGCTGAGTGAGTGGGGCATACAGTCCGGTGCTCCTCTGCTCCTCCACAAAGGTAACAACAGAAAACGCTGCCTGAGACCCCACCTTCACTGGCGGCGCTAGTACGCACTGTCCTGGGCGGACCTCGCTGGCGAAAACTGACCTCAGATCTGCTCTCCAGCTCGGCCGGTCCCCCGGCATGGAGCCCAGCAGCGTCTCTTTAACCTCCTCTTCCCCTCCCGGCTCACTCTGGCCACCAGTGCAGTCGCTCACAAAGATCAGATGGGCAGCTGTGAGCGTAATATTAAGTCCTGTGTCTGTGCCAATGGTGTAGAAGATCTTTGTGATGTTGGGCTGGCGGTCCAAAAATGATAAAACTGGGCTGTAGAGAAGAGGACCACTGCCATCTGTCGTTGAGGAAGCTAAGACACGGTCACCGGGGCGAAGCTCACGCATCTGTCTAGCAGCCCCACCCTCAAGAGTAACCTGAGAATCGCCCGGAAAACAACCGCCGGTTTTGGCTGCCACAGAATGTTCTGGAGAGATGAAAGAAAGAGAAGAAAAAAAAAAGGATTATCCCACTTTGATTTAGTTTAGTCCCGTTTTATTTTCTATCCGAGAGACAAAACATAATGACAAAGGAACTGTCAGGAGTGGAGCAACAGTCCAGCAGCAGCACTTGGACTTCTACATCCACAGTTTATTATAGGTCACAGAGTGATCTATAAAGCAGGCGAGACTTTGACACTGACCCAAGGACAACTTTATCTCAGTGGATCAGTGGTAGATTGTTACTCTTTACTGTCTGACTGCTCTCGCCTTATTCTCAGAACTTGCAAACACACAAGCAAAAACATACATCAGGAATTTGAGCATTTTTACCATTATCCACAGTATGGATAGTGACTGCTTTCACTCTTAATTCTCTGGTTTGAAACAACGAGTTATTTTGTGTGTGATTGCAATTTGAAAAAAAATAAATTCTGAGGCTGGTCAAATGCTGGTGAGCTCACTGGAATGTAGCTTGAAAATGAAATAACTAGCCAGTTGGCAAAAGGAAAACCTCCCCCTTGAAAAACCAAGGGGGAAAGTTTGCCCTTCACTTTCCTACAACATCCCTGTCTTTCCTCTCACTCCATTCAATCCGTCAAACAATTTTACTGCAGCATGGTGACATCGGTATGCCATTGTCAGAAACGACGTGTTTGCCTTAGTTCTGTTGTACCATTGTCATTCATTTGGGCTACCAAAGTTGCCACGGTTGTGCTAAAACAATAACAATGGTTATCATGATCTGATTTTATTCAACAGCAATATGACAAAAGTTCAGCATGTATCGATAAAATGCTAATGAAAGGAGGTAGATCACACATGTTTGTATGTTCCTCAGTATTGTGAAGTGTTTCACTGTTCTGACATTTTCTGCCCATAAAGAAGAGTTAAAAACCACTCTAAAGTTTTTCATCTTCCAGTCAGGAGCAAAGATCAGTCTTTAAAGTCGAAAGAAATTCTGACACGATACATGATGGTCAATGTCACCTTATTTGAATGTTTTATCGTGATAAAAACTAATTAGGCCAAATCGCCCACTGCCCTAGGTTTTGCAGTTGGTCTTGCCTGAGCGTGTCTGAATAACTTGGCGCTCTAAGACACAGTGAGACGAAGTGGCAAGAAGAGGTAGTCAGCGAGAGCTAATGGATAACCAGCTGATTGTATCACCACAGTCAGAGCACGGCCCGGGGTCAGAGAGACAGGAAAGTACACAGACTCAGACCTGGGTCTAGATATTGTTTGGATTACAGCAGAGTTTGAGTTTTAAACTGAGTCACATGATTACTCATGGGTCCAGTCGAGGAAAGAGTACTGACACACAGCAGTGAGCTAGAATCACAACATTGGATTCTGCGAATTTGGAAAAGTGAACTGACCTTAAAGAAATTGGGATGGTCATAACAGAAATTAATAGAATAACGTAGAATAGAATTGATTTGTTTTTATATAAGTTTCACTTCACACCACTCTTCACCACATCTTTGTGTGTGTATGTGTGTATACAGTTTGTGTGTGTGTCTGTGTGTGTGTGTGTGTGTGTGTGTGTGCGTGTGTGTGTGTGCGTGTGTGTGTGTGCGCGTGTGTGTGTGTGTGTGTGTGTGTGTGTGTGTGTGTGTGTGTGTGTGTGTGTGTGTGTGCAGGACGGCTGTCTTAAAGCAGTCTTAAGGCAGCCAAATATTTGTTCAAGGTGTGTGCGTCTGTAAGCCTGAGGACCACAGAAAAAGGAGGGCTGTGACCGGGAGGTGATAAGACTCAGATAAGGGATCTGAGAGAAACCTACTGGAGGAAAAGCAATGGCAAGACAAAGAGAGAGTTAATCATCTCACAGCCCACTAACCTCAACAGGCCGGACTGCTCGAATGAAGCTTGGCATCAAATGACTGGTGGTACCAGACATGGTAAAACAGACTTCTCAACAGTTTGAATAGCTCGAGGTGGAATGTGGTCAAGTGTTGTTTGTGTAAGGACTTGGGTGTGATTTGTGTTTCAGGAAGCATGTGCGTGTTGGAGAAATATAACTTAATATCAACAATACGATTGGGAAAATTATATTTCACATTCCATCATAGAAATGCAGAATGGGTCTCTTGTTTTTTGATCAGAAATGTGCTAATACATATGCAATAGTACTGCACTGTACATAGTGTATACTTGACAGAAATGGGAGTTTTACACTGCTTTACAGACACATAAAATATGGCTAAATATTCACAGAGACAGATCACTTTATGATGACATCTGACCAAGAAGTGGGACTGAATACAGCGAAGAGCACAGGTGCACGCCCTGCTTTGATTGGCTCCCAATGGGCCGTACACACACACACACACACACACACACACGCACGCACGCACACACATGCGCGCACACACACACACACACACACACACACACACACACACACACACAGACTGGTTATACAGGCACAGAAAGGCAAGGTAGTGAACAAACCAACAACGGGTCTAACATCAACCTCATTAGTGGTAATGACAGCTGGCCACAAAAAAATACAAACAAATATTCAGACAATGCAAAGGCACACACACACACACACACACACACAAACACACATACACACTCATGTCCATCTCTTACCTGACTTGACGCTGCAGTGAATGTGGGCTTTGGACTCATAGTAGACCCAGTCGAATCCAGCTTCTACAGCCAGCCGTGCCAACATGGCATACTTATTTCTGTCCCTGAAGAGAGGAACACAGAGACATGCTTCACTTCCAAAATGATTAAATCCGAGCTTGACTAAGATGCACATGTACTTGTGTTTTTTAGATTGACATTCATGTTGACATTATAAAGCTCTAAAAGGTTGAACTTTCAGGAGAACTTTGGTCACAGTGAAATTTGGATTCAAACATTTTCATCTGCTAGCAGCAAAAAAACACCCAATAAGACATAGCTAGTTTGTTAACTAACTTGTTGACTCATCACATTACTGATAAGCTCATTGATTGGCTGACTTCTTGACGGACAGACCGTATGAAGTTGTTGGCCCGTTTGCACAATCAGCTGTGACGTGCCGCACGCCTACCTGTCTGACGTGGTGATATCGACAGAACGTCCCTCATAGTGCAGCGAGTCCTCTGAATGATGGCCGTCCTCGTCCCAGCCCTCTGTCACTCTCAGCTTCACCCCGGGCCACATGTTCATCACCGAGATGGCCAGAGAGTTCAACTTGTCTTTACAACGCTAAAGAATGGTACAGAAGGGGGAGTGAGACGACAGGCTGTTAGAAACAAACAGGCAAGAGAAACCATGCCTCTCCCACTAATGATAAAGAAAAATGACTCTACAACAGAAGACATCCTCATAAGACAGAAGTGATGAGAGCATATTTGTTACAGTAACTATATAACAATATATGTTTTTTTTCGGGTCAATGGTGATGTTGCCACACAACTATCCATGTGTGCCTGCTTGAGATGATTTAGCCGTGTCCCAGACACTTGCATGAACAAGACCTGAGGTCAAGATGCCCCTCGGCAGTGGAGATCTACTTGCCCGCCTTTAACGAATCTGATTTGAATCCATTAATCATTAATGGGTTAATGTTGTTGTCCATTCATTCATTCATTGATGGATAAATGAATCACCCAACTCGTGCAACGAGGCTGGGCAGGTTTGGTGCACAGTCTCTTACAAATTCAAACCAACACCAAGGCTGTGAGATGAAACTGAAATGTTTGGTCCAGGTTTGACCCCCACAGGAGTGATTTCACACATCTCCACGTGGCTGATCCTAATGGAAAATTGCGCAGATGTCTGAGTCTATTCAACAGAGTACGTCGCATGGTTTGAGAGTAAAGGCAATACTGCGATGCAATGACAACAGGGAAGTGTGTTAGGTAAAATCCAGAGGTGGAAGAGAGTCGATGAGATCGATTGTTTTGGATTAAACATTTAACTGACTGCAAACATTCAGCAGCCGAGCGCACGTGGCTCGGTTCATTCAAACGCGGAGATCCACCGCGGCAGCGCATGAGCCAGTGGTCCGACGTTGGTATCCATCCGCCGCCTGAACCTGTGCGCCTCTCCTCCTCACCTGGGTCATGAGCCGGTCGGCGCCCGTGTCCTCCTCGTCCTTGAAGATGATGTCCGTGTTGTAATTCGGCGTCAGCTCCTTGAAGCGCTCCGAGTTGCGCGTAATTTTGCCCTCGGGCCGGCCGCTGGCGCCCAGGGTCTTCTCGGCCACGTTGGGGCTGAACTGCTTGTAGGCAAGCGGCGTGAGCTTCTTGGGGAGCCGCCTCTTGCCGTACCCCCTCCCCGGCCCGCAGCCCTCCGAGGCAGGTGCGAGGAGGAGGACCAAGGCGCACAGAGAGGCGGTGAGCGGGAGGAAGGAGATCCGCATCGCCCCGCGGGGAGAGGGAGCGCTCTCCCTGGGGAGAGGGGTTGCTTCAGTGCCGCCCCGGTTCAGTCGCCGACTCCATCGTCCGTGACGACCGCAACATCACGTCCGAAAAGCTCGGAGGAGAGAAGCTCAACGCGCCGGCTGCACCGGACACCATGGGGACGCCGCCAAGTTCGTCGAGCTGCTCCAAAAAAGAATGCGCCGAATTGAGAAACTTCGCCCTCCCACCGCCAAGCAGAATCAACAGTAAGTGTGTGGGCTGTAAAGTACGTGCATTTAAACAAACAGGTTCAAAGTCGATTTGGTGGGTGAGTCAAAGAGAGGGAGAGAGAGAGAGAGAGAGAGAGAGCGGTTACTGATATCCATGTTGCAGTGTTGTGGTTTCTCTCCCTCTCTTTCTTTTGCTCTGGGAAACTGTCAGAGCATCGGCCACTTTCGCCTGCTATTTAAGTCGGTGCGCTCCCTGGATATGAAAGCTTTTCCGTTCCATATGCGACCGGCGCGCAACGAGCTGCAGCCTTTCCAGTTGAATTGAAGGGATTTGAGTGATCCAAAACGATCTGTTGCCACTTCAGACCGCACCCTGCCAGTCCTGCCCTCCTCTCTCCTCTGCCTCCGTCCCTGTACTCTGCCACCCACCCCGCCCCTCCCGGGCACAGGGCGCACTGGAGAGTCCTGTCCGCACGCTGCTGGCAGGCAGGGCCGTGCAGAGACATACTGGAAGCTTTGCCCCTTCATTGCTGCCACTTTGCATTTCCAAATGCTCGTCTTTGTTCGCGTGTGTGCCCTTGACAGCTGCTGGCAACCCTCTTTTATTTATTTTAGACTGTAAACAACGGGCAATCGCAATCAATTAAGCCAATCGATTTACTGGAGTATGCTGCCACTATAGTGCTTTCCCCCAGGCTGCATACCAATATCAAATAAGATCAAGGGTCACTGGTTGACTGGCTGGCTGGTGTTTGGTTGACTGACTGCGTAATGGGGTAATTTACAAGCCGTGAGACAGACTGATTGTACGGATGTGTCACAGGTACTGTAGCTGACCGACTGCTTGTCTGAACAACTGATTGACTTACTGACAGTCCAAAAGATTGTTTGACTCTCTGACTGGCCGACCGACTTAATTTATAACTGGCTGACTGAGTAACTGACTGCTGACCTACAACTGTCCCGAAAAGTATAGACAATTGTCCTTATTAATTGACTAGATTTACTTTATCCCCTTTTTCCTAATATGGACAAATTACATCTTTAATTTATGAACTTTGGCCGTCTGGCTCCCTGGCTGCAGGCTGTGTGTGGCTAACACACACACACACACACACACAGTCAAACACCAGCGAATGCAGCCCCTCCAAATTAGCTCTTCAAATATTTGCCAGCCGAAAATCCGTGGTCTCACCCCTGTTTCTCAGGGCAGGCTCCTTTGAATGAACTGAACTGTACAAGGCTGAGGGTTTCCACAATTTATGTTTTATTATTTGCGAGCGCAAACACCATAAAGTATTTTTGCCGTGCCACCGCTTTTCATGTCTCTTGACGGAACAGAGAAAGGCAAAGAGCAAGATTCACACATGGTAAACAGCCATGTATAGCTGTGTTTACCTTTTAGCTGAAATAGAACATCAACTGGCACTTGTGTAAATTCATTAGAACTATCCTGGTATGTAACATACAAGCCCATTAAAAGGAATCAGAATTCATCACAATGGTGTCAGTGTTTTGCTGAATTTGTTTCCAGCTTTGTAAAGTGGGAAGAGCTCCAATAACAAAATTTCACCTCAGCATAGATGGACAACTTCTCTTTGCTATTTAGTGACAACAGATACAGGAGATACTTGAACATTTTTAGAGGGGCATTGCAGAAGTATCTCTTTTTGCCGCTCCATGACCAACCATATTTGGACGGGTTGGTCATCGACCACCTTTTGTAAAAGCCTTAAGCTAAGACGTTCCCTTGCAGAGCTTAATTAGCTACTGTACATCAGGTATCGGTGTATTAAGAGAGCATGTTGACCATTAAAGCAATAAGCCAATGAGGTGCTGACACTAGCTTCATATTTGCCATATGCGGCTGTGACCCATTGCATGAGTGCACTGATACTGCTGTCTACCTCTTTTGCTCTGTATGTTTACAAGGTTTGTAGTTATCTTAGTGCGCTCAAGATCAAGAATCTATATGCAAATTTGTGTGCACCCACGTTTGCGCAGGCATATGTTTTCCTGTAACTAACATCATTTTGCGTGTGTGTGTGTGTGTGTGTGTGTGTGTGTCATCCTTCCTTTGAAGATCATAAATACGGGCGTGGCACCAGGCAGGCTCGGTGCCTATTCAGCATGGCTGTCGACAATGCTTCAGAAGTGGTCACATTCTCCCATCCATCCATCCCTCCCTTCATCCATCTATCGCTCTGTTTCTCTGTGACTCAAGAAAGGACACCACTGCCTTTCAAGAAAGGCAACGATCTGATCGGATCAAAATAAAGTGGAGCCTCACACCCATGAAATTTTTACTCTTCATCAACCTGTCAATTTCTCTGTCGGACACATACTCCTGTCAGTGTCTTTTGGCACTACTGACATGGTTCACATACTGTAAGGTATGAGCTTAAAAGTGCACACACGCATACAGAGTCAAAATACACAAGCAGAGACACACATATCCAGGCATGTGTGCAAAGCACAAGCTCATATGTTCACAGATATACACCAGGCCGGCCGACAACCCAACCAAGAATCAGGCCCTCATTCATTGATGTTTGTTAAAGTTATTAATTTTCTCTGTGGAATAAGAGGCCATGGTGGCAGGACAGAGGGAGATGGGTGCCAGCCCGGGAATCTCCCTTTGCTTTCATCTACTGACACTGGGGCTCTATGAGTCCACAGCACAGGGCCTTTACATGGGCACCGGGGTTACCCACGCATACCAGGGGCCCTAACCAACAAAGGCTCCGAGTGGGGCAAAAAGGAGACTCGGATGAAAGGAAATGCTAAGAGGGAGATGAGGAGAATGTGAAAAAGAATGATACAGAGAGATAATGAGAGAGGGCAAAAATAAGAAATGAGATCGAGGAGAAAATATTGGGAAATGAGGGAGCAATTTGTGAATTGAGAAGTTGATAAAAGGAGATAAAACGGAGACTGTCGACAGAGTTCGTCATACGAGTAGGACGACTTGTCGAGAGAATGGCATGGCACATCAGCTGGTAAACAAGTGATTTTGGGTTGTTTTGCAGTCAGTGGAAGCTAGCGTGTCTGTGGCTTGTGGTGGAATCGCTGTAATGGGGGTTAAAGTACGTTATGCTCAAGGTAACAACAGCTAGTGGCTAAAACCACCAACCCTCCAACTCCTCCTCCTCCTCGTCCTCCCTCTGTCCCTCCACTCACTCCAACCCCGAACCACAATAAACACCTATCACCATACGTCTCTATACACAAGGCCTCTAGGTATCAGAGTGGTTCTGTTTTAGACCTTGTAAGCCTTAATCTTCCAAGACAAGGAGACAAAACTTCCGGGATTGTGCTGCCTTCACACATATTGCCATACACTTTTGGCTTGCCAGTGTTGGTAGTTCAGAGGATAAACTGGAGCTAACATGGCAGCCAGGGAAAACCACACTGACCGAATCTGTCTATCAATGGGTTCAGAGCGGCACAGATACTAGTTTTGCTGAAGGCCTTGGTGCAGCGTATTTGGACACGGAGCAGACAGAAGGAAAATAAAAGCAGGATGATATAAAAGTGGAGCACAGGCTAAATGTGTCTTTCTTGGAGTTAGCGGGGCTAGGCTAGCCACCGCACGGCTAAAGCAAACACAGGGCTGCCCAGGGGATTGAAGTATGCTGTGCTCTGACACTAAACACATATGGCCTACATGGAGTAGGTGGAGGCACATCTATACGCATATACACATGCACATGCAGGTATCCACGGACACGGATCATAAAACGTAACACACAGGAATGCAGTGTACCATTCCACCACCAACATTTTGTTAAGCATTAATGCATCAATGCACTATAACAAACAATAATTGTGCACAAACAATCAATCCAATTGAACAGAACACAACAGAGACCATGAATGAGTACTGACACTGAGGTCACAGTTTAAATGCAGCTGCAAATCTAATGTTTGCCTCAGAAAGTATAATAATAATGGTTGCAGTCGAACTGCATATTTATTAATTACATGTGGACTGTTTTTTAAAGTCCCTTTAAAGGACTAGTCTTAAATTATGACTTGAGGGATGAGTGAGACTCATGTTTAAAAGATTGGAGGCTTGCGTTGAGATTGTTGACAAAGACGAGGCAAGTTTGTATGAAGTGTCCTAATAACAAGTCCAGTAGCTTGGCAATGCCAACAATAATGCTGTCAGTGCTTCTGCTGTACTCTCTCCATGTCAAATGAGGGATTTTGTTCTCCTCCCTCTCGCCATTCCCCTCTCTCTCCCTGAGTGTGTGCCACATCTGCGGGCTCTGTGGTGATGTTTCTCTGCTCAGAATGGATTCACCAGCTCAAAAACGTCCTTATTATATTTATATTTTACTACACCACTAGAAAACCATGCCAGCTGGGCTGCAGAACTTTGGGCAGAAAAGAGGGAGAGGGACCGAAACGGGAGGAGGCCAAGTGAGGAAGGGAGAGAAAGAGAGAGAAGAGGAAATGAGAGATGGAGAAAAAAAGGGAGAAGCAAACAACAAGCAAAAACAGAAAAGAGGGTAGAGAAAGACAAACAGGTTAAGACAGTAAAGGAAGGAGAAAGTGTAGTGTATACTTATAAGCGCGAGAGAGGAGTGGAAAAGCACAAGAGAGGAAGAGAGGTGGATAGAGAGAGGTTGAGTGGGCACCCTGAAATAGTCTGTGACAATATGATTACCCAGGGTGCATAAAGGTAAACACAGAAATGGACTAAAGAAATAAATGGGGGGATGTGAACAGTGTTGCATCAAGTTTCACACACATACACACACACACACACACACACGTGCACAAACATGCACATCCATTTACACAGAGGTCTAACTGGAATGAGGGAAAAACAACAGTGACCTCTGATGATTTGGAGGTGAAGAAAGGACAGAGGGACGTGGCTTTGGGATGAGGAAGGAAAGTCAGCTGAGGAGAGGGGAGGTCAGGCGAGGGTGAGTGGGATGACAGGAAGTTTCGGTTGAGTGGATGCAGAGGAGGCAAACCCAGTGGGAGGGTGTGAAGAACACGCAAGAGAGTGCAAAGTTAGGGGCAGGATGAAAGGGGAGCATAGGGACACATTGTTTCATTTGAGACGCCTCTGACATCCAATCTATTCATACAATACACCCTGCTTTCATTTCATGAGATGCATTGAACCGCCACCAAAACAATGAGAAGAGTTAGGTGTCATTAAAAATAGTAACTTAACAGCTAAAACTGTGAAGGTCAGCCATTGGTCCACTTGGCTACACAACGGTAGATGGCTCTTGAGGATGTTTCTTATCTGAAAGGATGCCCCCTTATGACTGAGAATCTTCACAGACCTGTGGTAGCGTGGTCCCGATTTTGATCCTTTTCTTGTTACCTGGTAGCGAGAGAGTGGGAGTGATCAATCGGCTAGGGTACAAACTAAACGAGCACAGAGCCTGGGACACCCAACCATTCAAAGGGTGTAGATGATGTCCTGGTGGCATGCCAAGCACAGGGGTATAAGGACGGCGGTTAGGGAGTTTGCTCACTACGAGGAAAGGTTTTAACTGCCGTCCACTTATCTGCCCACTAGGAGCCAATCACTTATCAGGAGGTCATGGACTGTAGTGGCTCCTTTAGCACACAACCTCTGTCCTCACGGTGGTGATGCCAACTACACCAGCATCAAGAAACCAAAGTTTCAATTGTCGGTGGAACCATTTTGCTTACACTTACATCCACAATATGAATAAACAAATATTTACACACTCTTATATGTTTTATACTAAATGATATCAGTCCCACATAGCCTTGAGATATAAAAAAAAAAAAAAAAAGTGAGTTCATTCAGATCTGGTCAAGTTCATGGGTTACATTTTGAACCACAGAAAGTAGAATTGATTTTTTTTGCTTGATGCACAGTGAGATATTAATAGAAATCTAGATCATGTTCACTTTCCCATGAGGCTAATAGTTGCCGCAGTGGAACAGCAACTACTGAAGAAGGAAATTGAGACTTTGGAACAATTTAATTGAACAAACATCGGGGTTAATGTAGATTGTTATCGAAAGGAAGAGATGCTGGCAACTCCCTATGAAACTAAGATCACAACAATAGCCACAGTCTCTGGTGTGTGAGTTTTGTTGCTTTTTTTGTGCCCTGGTCTTTTTTTCAACAGCACAACACACTGAATTAAAGAAATACATTCACCACTGTACAATATGAAATCCTGTTGCTGTAATGTAATTCTTTATCTGCTAGAGATTGGAATCAGGCAACTTGCTCAAATACATACCTACTGGCAGATTGATGTAGTTTCCAGGACTGTCAGTGGATCAGAACTTATTAAAACCAGCTGTTCAACCAGATATTTCCTTTTGTCATTTTGTCCTCATCCAGATGTCCAATTCACATGAACTGTTAAGCATCAAAGTCAACAACCAGTATCAATTAAGCAAGGCCAGAAACTGTCATTTATTGAAATTGAAACAGACCACATGCAATATCTCAGGTCAGTCGTTGCTGTTTGCAGAAATCCTGTTTATTTACACAAGTGCAAAATTTACCATAGACACAATTTTCTCTCCCTTTTCATACATTTTCACACAATATAATAACCTTATTCGCAGATCGGATACATTGATGCAGAGGACATGGTGCGCAGCAGCATGAGGAAGGTGAAGAAAACCGATTGATTCATGGATAAATACAAAGAGAGTGTACGGGAGAGTGAACGGAATCAAAAGAAGAAAGTAAAATGAAGACGGATGAAAAAAGTCATGGAAAGAACCAGAGTTGATACCAAAGCAAAAAAAAAAGAAGACAAGAAGAATAGTGATAGAGAAAGCATGAGAGTGAAAAAAGAAAGAGGTTGAGAAAGAGCAAAAGAGAGAGATGGATGTCTACGAAGACTGGTACTGATCAGTAGCTCTTTCTGTGATGCGGCTTCCAGCTTCCAGCCCACCGATTGGTCAGCTGCCTAACTCGGAACATGCGTTCCCACAATCCCTCAGCACCACTTCAATCCCACCACACTGGTTCACCACTCTGCGGCTCAAAACAGTGCCTGCTGGCATGGGCAACATATCAATAAATTCATTACACATTTATACTTAAATATTTATACTGGAGCAGTGTGTTTTGCACAGGGATGGTATTTATAGTGTGTGTGTGTGTGTGTGTGTTTGTGCGTGTATCTGTTTGTGTGTGTCTATGTATGTTCTTATTTATAGCACGATGTCACGTCGTAGCTCCGTGCTGCGGTGAGACAGCTGTCTGGGGTGGGGGCTGGAGTGGGGGGGGGGGGGGGGCGTTGGCTTTTAGGCAGTGGGGGGGGGGGGGGGGGGGGGGGGGGGGTAGTAAGAAGTGTCACAGAGAACAAGTGGAAACATTGAGGGACACGCATTTAACAGAGATGTATAGTAGGTGAAGAAAGAGAAAATCCACAGGAAACAGACATGGCTGAGAACAGAAAGGGTGGAAAGTAAGAATTAGTGAGAGAATTCAAATGACAAACTTAACAACAACAAAAAAGCTGACAACAATCCATACTACTGCTACAGAACAGTGCAAAAAGGGTCCAAATGAAGAAACACAAAAGGTCGAATAAACTTGTAAATTAAATATTCTTCTATCGGCACCACCAGTTCCACCCACTGACTCATTTGGGAAAAGACAGAAATATTTATTCTTTGGAAAACAGAAACTGGGGAAATTACACGGTGTCTTATTGTTCGGTTGTTTATTGAATGAAGACAATCCAATTCAGAGGCCCGTTTAGATACTTTACTATTGTTTGCAAGGTTACAATGGTTTTCATGGAGTCCATTCAAAACAGGGGCAAGAGACTACGTGCCATGCAGAACATGGCAAAGGGGGTGAAAAGGACAAAGAGACATCGGCAAAGCCTCTCAACATGGAGCTGGAAAAAAAACAACTTAATGAAAACACATGAAGCCAGTGCATTTTGAATTATGTCTTGCACTTTTTTTGTGCAGGTACTTTACAACAAATGTCCCAAATCCAATCAAAACCCATGTAGACCTCACATACGAAAGCCAAAACTTAAAGGTTTTCATCATGACATCAGCTGTTACTATATTCACCGAGGGCACTCTCAAAGGATGTTTCTGCTCATGGTGCCACTTTAACCAAACCCTTCATCAGTGTCAAAGAGAAAGCTGCAGCCGACTCATGAATGAATTTACTGATGGGGAAATTGTCGATAGACTTGTTGACTTGCTAACTGTGCGCACACTGCATGTTTACCCAGTGAGCCACCAGGAAAGTTGAACATACGTGACCTCTGTGTGTGTGTGTGTGTGTGTGTGTGTGTGTTTGTGTGTGTGCGTGTGTGTGTGTGCGTGTGTGTGTGTAAAGAGTAGCTGAAATTGTTTCCCCTTGTGTGGAATTTTTGTCCAAATTATTAGATATATTGCCCAGGTCACTCACCATCTTCTGTCTCAGTGTGGACATGTTTTCATGAATGAATGAGTAGAATGTCCGCGTTCATGTTGGTGCAATGCTCATGTATGTACCCCCCCCCCCCCCCCCGCCCCCACCCCCCCTTCCCCCCTTCTGTTCAAAAACATGTCTGTGGTGCACACATACAGAGGCCTCACTGAAAATAACACCGCAGTCGACGTCTTCATTTGACTTAATTCTCCATCAACAGCCTCGTTTTACCTTACCATAATTATACCTCGTCCAGCCTCCATTCCCCAGCAACAACATCTGCACTCCATTTTCATCGAGCATCTCAGCATGAAGACAACACTGTTGATGAAAAAAAATATCTTGCTTGGAATTAACACATCTACATTATGTACATGTATATTGTTTCATATTTGATAGGTATCATATTGACACCTGGGGGTGATGGATTTTCTACATGTTTAGAGTTTCTGCTTTTAAACAGATTTGAGTTCATTGCAGCATGAATATAGCGTAGTTATGAGAAACTTTACGAACCCAACTTCTGGTCCACTTTTTGACTGATTTGACGGGGAAACGGCAGGAAGAAATTAGCATAGCCGCTGCAGTAAATCTTAAAGCCTCTTGATTCATGGTCAGTAACATCAACTTTAAACATTTCAAAGTTTGCCTTCCCTGTGTGGATCCCAATTATTATTGTTACTCTTATTTTTGATGTTGTTGAGTCAAGTTTTCTCAGTCTTAATATGCTGTTTTGGCGTTGAAATGTCAGCTGTCACTTTTTATAAAAATGTTAAATATATTGGCTCTATTTTTATTGTTTATTGCAAAACCCAATAAACAATAAAAGGAAGAGAAAGATAAATCCTCCTGATGTAGCCTGCAAATGCGATTATTTAGATTTAAATTTAGATTTTGACATCACAGCTCCTCCTCCAAAAATGTAAGGAATAAAGTGTATGAGCCATGACTTTCTAGACCTGTAAAATAGTTTGTGAATCTATCCTGACTGAGAAGAAAAGTAACTGAATGTTCCTCTGCAATGTTAAACTCATGATAGATGAAAAGCAGAGCACTTGCCCCCCACACACTCTTGTCTCAGGACAGGACACTGACCTGGAGGGTATGGCAGCAGTTAATAGATGTGTGAGAGAGAGAGAGAGAGAGAGAAAGAGAGAGAGAGAGAGAGAGAGATGATGTGAGTGAGGGAGAGACGGAAACCGAGGGACAGCGACGGACAGACCGAGAAATTAGGGGCTCTGCTGACCAGAGACGGCTCTGACTCAGACAAAGTCAACATCTTTGCTGACATCACTGACCATCAGCTCCATCATGTCAACGTTCAATGCTTTGATGCCCTAAACAACCTTCATTTGTCTGAACCCACAGGGGTTTTACTACTGCCAGTGAGACAGGGGTAGCTCTGTACCACTGCAAAAAAAAAAAAAAAAAATTGCCATTGCTGGTTTATGCTACATCCAAATAAATTAAAGTTTTTTTTAAGTGATTTTATTTCATCACACTGCAAATTTCTTACACTGTCCAACTTAAATAATGAGAGTAGTGTCTCTGAAAGATTAAAAAAGGAAAAGGAGAGTTTGAGAAAGGTGTCATTTGTTGCAGTGACTGACTTGGAGAGTGATGCTCTGAATGAGAAGACTGTAGTGTGAGGTGAGAGAGGTAGACAACCGACCACAGGCGTCCTGCAGGCACCAGTCAAATATACACCGTCCTAATTAACACTTAGAAAACCCCATAGCAGGGCTAACAATGTGATTCATGATAGGCTTTCATTCATAATGTTGCACCACATGGGGTGACATTAAGTTGTTTTTCTGCTTTTGAGCACTCGGTAGGAAAAACACGGTAGACTAATACTAGAAAATGTAAGGGTTTTTTTTCAATGATAAAACTGACTGGTAATTTCAATGAGGAAGGTGGAAGGATGAAGAAGGGTAAAGGGACTTCATGGTATAAGGTTGCGGTTGTCTGCATGGAGGGGGGGTGGGGGGTGAGGGGGGGGGGGGGTGTCGGGGTTTCAAATCGGCAGCCTCTAATCCTGACACACTGCCTCTGGCAATTATAAGGCCTTCAAACACGGCCGGTGGGAGGAAAAAACATGACCAGGGAGACCAGACTAGCGCCGAGGCGTATTTAGCAACATACAGGCAGACTGTAATTACATATATGGCCAACAGAGAGATTTAATGACTTTTTCCTCCTTCTACTGATTGACAAGGCAGAAGGGTTGATGGGGACGGGGTAGGGGCGGATAAAGCAATAAGAGAGAAAGCCTCACAGTTTCATCTTGGCAGAAAGAGAGCATTTTTGATTTTAGATTTTATTTTGCAAAACAGGGTTTATTAAAGTATTGCATTTACTGTAATGTGAGACTGACCAAACACAGAGGACAGAAAGATTTAGTTTTTTATTATTATCCATTGGACAAGTTAACGTTATGTAATTTAAAGTCATCATCATTGTTATTTGGGTTTGTGTTTGACATCAGCAGACCCATCAGATCTAGGTTTTACCTTTTGTCTGCTCAAGTGAAACACGCTCAGTTGGATTTGGGGTTGAGTTATCAAACGGGGCCCGTCGACAACCTTCCACAAATCGTTGGTGGCTTTGGGTTGTTCTCCCGCTGCATGCATTACTGTAAATACTCTAGGTTATGATGTCTCTGTAAATTCAACATATATTCATATAGACATATATAATTTTGTACTGAATATAAGGGAAATAAAGATGTTGTTAGTTCCTAAGGAAATTATACAAATTGTTAATGGACTGCACTTATATGGCACTAATCAACCATTTAAAACGCTTTACACTACTTTTTTTAAAAGTTAAAAGGAGCGAGTTTCTTATAACAGAAAAAACCTGGAACTCTCCCCATTTCACTTAAAATTAGAACCTAATTGAATAGGCTTTTCTGGGAGATGTCATAATTTAGAACCACATATCAAATAATTACGCGGAAATAATGGTTGACGTTTGCAGGAAATTAGTTGGAAAATTAAATTGTTACTGGAAAAAACGTTTGCAATAAAAACCTCAAAGGGCAAAGGGTTCATTCCACAAGATATAACCTCATATTACAAAAATAAATGAAATGAATGATCAATTTATCTGCAACAAAGGGGATCTCAAATCTGCTCTGGACAATGGACTTTTTCAGTCCTTAATCATTTAAGACCCACAGGAACATGATGTTTTCATATGCTGTTTGTAGATAGCGTGAGGCTCTTGTTTACTCCCTTGCGAGTGTCTTACATCATTACAACCGCAGCAACATAATAATAGCATGCACTGTAGGCACACACACAAACAGACATCCACACGCACACACCTCATCCCATCCTTTCATCACACACCGCATTCACACTTCCCGTAAAACCCTGGCTTCTTAAAGCGATTGGTCGCAACCCATGATGGGTCACAGCCCTACTTCCGGTGGGTTGCCACATGATTAAGAGTCCTCGTATTGTTTAATGAGCCTCCGTCCCAGGCTATATTTCTCATTTTGGTTTTAAAGGAAGAGGATGTGAAAGAAACTTCCTCAAACATCCCATTTTATTTGTGATAGATCTCTCCAACCCCCATCTTTCCTCTAGTCATCAAAAGGTTCTAGTCTCCAGCTTTAATTTCGTCCTCGGAACGTCTGTAATCTTTCTCTCCAGAGATATGACCACAACCCGTTACCACGGAGATGACTGCATCTCTGTCACTAGTGTACAAATTTACCATTTAAATGAAAAAAACTTGTATGACAACTACCTTTGCTGTAAGGCTAGAACTTGGAAGCTGATCTATCATAAATATATTTTCAAATAAAGGCTTTTCTCCATACACACTTGTCAAAATGTATTTCAATTTATTTATTTCAGAAATTGCATCATAATAATGAAGTCAAAGATTCAGTGGTGCCTAGAAGAGCAAATAAAATAAAATATTGTGCCCTTATGGCGAATTAGGTTGAAAAAAACTCATTGCATGCACTGAACTATTTCAACAATGGAAATGGACAATTGTTAGTTTCCCACATAAGCTATTTTGAATCATTTTATAAATATCTGACAGTCATACACTCGTAATCGCACATTACCTTCACCACTGAGTATTGATAAAGCGTTGAATATTAGACAAGTTCACTACCTCATCTCAGTTGAAGGCTACTCAGTCCTGTATAAGTGAAATTCACCTGTACCTTGGTCTATCATTATTATTTATTTAAGTCTGCAACTTATTATTGATCGTCTTCCAGAACTACAAAACAATGCATATTGGATATTTTTTTAAACTATTTTCCTTTCACTAAAACAAATATGTAACTTGAACATGATGCCAAGGCAGTGTCCCTGCATGCACATACTAGCACATGCACACACACACACACACATACACACACATACACACACACTTACAGACATCTTGCTCCCAGCAGATGTTTCGTCCACCGCTGCCTTCCCAGAAACCCACAAGTGAGCGTATTTTCCCGCCGCAGGGTCGGGGAGCAAAACCACTGAAGAAGACCGCTGCACCCCAACATAAAACAAAACACCAGAGGGAAAAAAAATGTCCAGAAAACCTTTCAAAAAGGAAAGGAAGGGAAAAAAGCAAAGGATTTTCTAATCCATCCTTTATTGAGGTGGCTGGTTTTCGGCAGCGCAACCTTTTTTATGTGTGAGAAGCCTGGCCTGTAATTTGGGTAGCCACGGCGACCAGAGGGACTTGTAATAAAACGAAACTCTATTCTGGGATGCTCTGTAATAATGGACGCCACCATCCACTCCTCTTGTTAGAGATGGAAGGAAGGATGGAGGGATAGAGATGGATGGATGGATGGATGGATGGATGGATGGAGGGATGGATGGATGGATGCATGGATGGATGGATGAATGAATGGATGGATGGATGGATTGATGAATTTAATTGATTGACAAATAAACATGCTGAATGGATAGACAGATGAATGGACAAACATTATACATTAATTACTCTAACTAACTCAAACTCATAAATCCACTTGATTAATCTCAAACACATGAACTGATCAATACCTGGATTGGCCATTATTTCCTTCAACACTGCTACAAGTCCCTGTGGTTGAATTTCTGCATCCAGACACCTCTCTATAATCTCCATGCCATGTTAACTGTTACCCATTATGCCAGGGTCATAATTAGGAAATCACATTGGCATATACATCCTGTCATTAGAAGTGTCTATTGCTATTGCATTGTAATTACATTTTAGTAGGTTGTTATTACACCATTTAGAAGCTGTCTGTCTTACCTCAATCTCCTCCTTAATTGGTTATGTTGGTCTGTCCCGCCCCCCTGGGTCCGCCCACCTCTTTGACGGAACATTCCAGTGGTCTCAGCATTTTAAGGTTGGAGAGTATTACAACTGAGTCTAATATGCCACAGAATGAAAGAAATGAAGAAGAAAATGGGGCAGAGAGCAAGAGACAGAAATTGGTGAAAGACAGAACTTGGGAAAAGGAGTAAAGAAAAAAAAAAGCGGGCTGAGAAGAAATGAAAGAGGGAACTTAGGGTGAAAAACACAGTTTTCTTGTTGCATGACAGATTCCCTCCCAGCCAACCAAGGCTTGTCCTTTAATACCCAGAAGCCTTGATGTGGCTTCTCAACGATTGCACATGGGGCAAAGCTGACCACATCTCTGCCACGCTGCTTATTATACTGCATTGCTCACACTCTGCATGTGTGTTTGCATGTGTGCATGTGTATGTGTGTTAGAGACAGAGAGAGAGAGAGAGAGAGAGAGAGAGAGACAAGTGCCCATATACAGCGAAAGCTTAACACATGCAAGTTGCACGTGTATGCTTGTTGAGAGCAGCATCAGTCATGCAGAGAAGTGTTCAATGAGACTGGCACATCTTAATTTGTCAACACCCGGGTGATGGATGAGAGAGAGAAAAAAAACTGGGAGAAATGTAAAAATGTGGAGGAGAAATGAGAAAAGAAGGGACAAGAAACTAATGGTTTCCACGGTGTTTAAACAGAAGCAAAGCTTGTAAAAACTTAAATTATATGACCTGTCCTATACTGTCATCAATACAAACACTTGAGTTTGAAAAGTGTTTCAATGGGCATAGTGCTGACTCTGAGTCATTGAATTTACATAACTCACAATACCACTAAAATACAAGTATTGAGGTTTGGTTCAAATCCTGGTTCGATCCAACCAGGGCCTTTATATGGGGAGTTTGCATGTTCTCCCTGTGTCTTCCTGGGTTTTCTCTGGGTACTCAGCTTGCTCCCAGAGTCCAAAGATGTGCAGATTGGGGTTAGGTTAATGGGAGATTCTAAATTGACCATAGGTGTGAATGTGAGAGTGAATGTTGGCCCTGTGATGGGCTGGTGACCTGTCCAGGGGGAACTTTCCCAATGTCAGCTGGGATTGGCTCCAGCCAAGATGCAGCAGCGGTATAGATAATGGATGGATGGATGGAAGAATATTTGCTTTTAATTGTAGGCAATCCCAGTTGCAGAAAAACTTACGTCAAACCTGACGGCACTGTATTTACCATCTATGGGAAAATGGGTGATGGACATTTTCATAACAAGGTTAAAATAAACCAACCAGACTTCTCGTCATTATGGCGACTCATACACATACATTACATATTCTATACTGGCTCACCCACACAAATACAGGCCCACTGGACACACTGCATGAGTTTTCCATGCAAGGCAGGAATAGCTGGATGAAGGAGAGGAAAATGAAGGAGAGAGATTATGACATGGAGCAAAACATGTGTTCCTTTCTACTGGCCGCAAGGACTTCCTCTTTATGACCTTCGTGACCAGCCTCGTATACAGCACGCACACGCACACACACATGCACACACACACAAAACATTTTCACAGCTTGGCAAGTCAGCATGTTTGTATTTTTACGTTTATAATTTTTTTTGTTAAAAATTTTGAGTTTATATATGTATATTTTTTGGTCTATATATGTGTGCTGGTTTCCTTTGTAACTGTCACATAAGCTGCTGGATGTCTGAATTTCCCTCGGGATCAATAAAGTATCTATCTATCGATCTATCTATCGATATATATATATATTTATCTATCTATCTGTACTCAAACTCATCATGCAGTGCTGTGCATCATGATTCTGATTCTCATTAAAAAATCTCTACACGTTGCTGTCGCACATAGATATTGTTGGGTTTTTGCTGCCCTCTGCTGTTATATAACAGATGAATCATTTTTCTCTCACCAATGAACGTGCAATGCAAGATGAAAGAAATGAACAACAAATAATAATCAAATAAACCTGTAAACGGAAAGATTTTTCTAGACAACAGGCCTAAAAAAAACATTCATACATTAATAAGAACAGTCTTATATTTGAAAATCATTTATAATACTAATTTAATGTCTATTTTCTTAATTGCCTTTTGGCAGCACGCACACTATCCAGTGTGATTAACATTTATAAAGTTATTATTCTTGATCGTCCCCAGGCGTTTCGGTATGAATATCATGACTCAGTATGTAATAAACACATGCCCATTTGAATTAAAGTCGCTCAGTAGTTTTAGGTCATGAATTCCGAATATAGATATAACAGGAAGAAACACCCACTCACACACAAATACACATGTTGTACACATCTAACTGTGGCTTTGTGTTCAAGAACGTTGGTCAGAGGACTCTAAAAAGTTGTCAAATGGCCGATTACATTTAGGTGCGAGGGGTGTGTATGCATTTGTGTGCCTGCGTGCCCCTGTGTGCGGACAGGAAGTGGTGGTGGCTGGTTTGAGGTCAGTGGCAGAAAAGAATGGTAACTATGCTGTTGCTGTGACTACGGCTGGTCCCAGTGCCAGCTGTGGGTTTCCTGACACGCTGTAGCCTGAAACCGCATCTCGCCATCACTCCATCCATCCGTCCATCCCTCCTTCGCCTGTGTCATTATTCATTTTACAATGAATCATTATATTAATTAATCTCACCTTCAGACTATTTTTTCCTTCATAGACATTTGTTTGCCCCTTCCCCAATTTCTCCCACTCCCACTCCAACATCCCTCTCCATGCCCAGTGGCATCTATATAAAATGCTTCCATACTAATGGCTGCTCCACCCTTCTCTTTAAACATTAAACACTGCACAAAAGCGTAACCACAGGAACTACAAGGCCTTGTTTCTGTGCTGTTTACTAGCCTGAGGCGCACCACATCCCTCTCATTCACATCTGGGCCCACGACATCTACAACCAATGAGGAAGGGAACCAAATGATATCACCATATTAAGGGGAATTCATCGGTTATGGCACATCTTACTGATATTTTTGTTTTCAAAAACAGTGAAAACAATGATGAAAAGTAAGAAGTAGTTCAACTTATTATTACATAGATTTGAAGTGTGTAGTCCAATAATTTTATATATATTTTCAGATTTTTTTTCAGAGTTGCCAAAAATAAGAAACCAAACAACACAAACATTAAGTATGGCCTCTGAAAACAAAATGGAAATAAGAATAATCTAATCAACGTCCCTGTATTTTGTAATACAATGTACATTAAAACAAGGCATTTCAATGGGAATGTTGTTGTTGTGCGTATTGTGATTACTTCATAATTAAACATTTTTGCAATTTCTACTTCTAACTGTACTGCTGTGTTTTACATGATGACATCCTATTTTATTGGTTTTAAAATAATCAAACCGTAGTCAGAGATAGTTCAGATTTCATATTTCTTGCATACGTTTATCTAGTCGAATTAAATTGTATTTAATGTATAAACCATCAGATAAACATTGCCGCTTGAAAACATCAAAGATCGCAGGGGTCACTGATCCCTCGGCCTCAGTCTGTAACGCGCATGCGTGAAGGGGCGGAACCTCGCCTGCCAGCTCAGCTGACAACAAAACAGCGGCGGCGGCGGAGGCGGCGACATCATGATGGCAGAGTCTGGAAGCAGCGAAGTTGCTGTGATCGGCAACGTCGACCTCACCTCGACTGAACTGGAGAACAACATCATCAACACGGTCGTACTCATTTTGTTTGAGTGTTGTTCTCGCTATGAAACACGTGCGTTAGTCTCAAAATGCCTGTTTGAAAAAAAACTTTCCCCCAAAAGCGGGCCCGAAGTTCTGCTAGCTAGGTGCAGGTCGTGCCTTCGCCTGCCCACCGGTCCTCCTCCGACACCGCTGGAGCGCGGGTGTGGACCGTTTGGCCTCGACACTACGTTTCGCTACGAACGGCGCGAGGTGACGTCGACGTCACACGAGTGAGCTGAAGAAGCGTTTCTTTCTGCTAACGAAGCTACTCTGCCGTAAACTCTGACGCTGACGTTAGCTTGTTGGCTAGCAGGTCTGGACGCTGAAGTTGTGCTCGCTCCAAGCTAGCCCCATTCCCCCGGTTGTGTCCATCAGGTGAAGTCTTAGTGACCCGAGAGAAAAGGTTCTATTTGTGTTTTGGTGGTAGTTTTATTTTTTATTTTTTTTTAATCTCGTCCAGTCTCTTGTGACCTGCACACGCCTGTCACAGCCCTGTAGGAAACGAGCAGGGAAGCAGTTGAACCGGCTGCCCTGACATGTCTGTTCACCTGCTCCCTGTCTGTATAGATTTAAAATACAGCCATATGGTCCAAAGTCTAACATGTGTTATTCTCTCTGTTGCTCTGCACACACCTGCCTGTTCACCTGATGTTGTTTGATTCCTGATGTTCCCTTCTGAACTCCTCACATACCTTCATATCGCCTCCCCCCCCCCCTCATGCTAACACAATCGTTCTCGTCCGTGTAGATGGTGGAAAGAGGAACAGCTCTGCTGAGGAGGATGGAGATAAACGTGGCGGAGGCGGAGAAGAGAACAGGGAAGAACACGGTCAACATGCAGGAAACCTACACTGTTTACCTTATAGAAACCCGGTAGGTCATAAACTGGAGCATCTGGTTTTTTCTTGCTGTTGATTCTTCGCACTCGCATCCGTGTCGCAGGTAAATACAAACTGCATAATGTGGCCGTGGAGGGGGAAAAAAGAAAATCTGCAGGATAACGAGAAGAGTGAATTTAAGATAAATACCTTCCGGTGCAGGTGCTACAGTTTGATTACAAAACAGGAAATGAGCCATTATGTCTCAACAATATTTTAAAAACACAATCAAATATAATAAGTAAAGAGCCTAAATAATTTCAGCTTTCATATTTATGTCCCTTAATGTTGCATTATAATCACAATTTTTTGTCACGAGGTAAAATATGGATGTTTTTTGGTTGCCACACTGATTGCCACGTGCCAGACACACTTTATTTAAATACATCTGATTCAACAAAACAAGGTCAATGAGCAGGAGCGCTTTCTCACGCCTACTTGGGAATATGCCACTCTAGATTTCAAGAAGTCAAATGTATTGTGTTGCTCTTACTGTGTCTCAAGGTGCTCTGAACAAGTTCAGTAGCTTAGGATAAATACTGTTTGTTCCTCTGTCCGCAGGCCAGCTGAAACGATCGCAGAGGGAGGTACGCCTGCCGCACCTGACACTTTGTGGAGACGCTACAGTGAGTTTGAGTTGTTCCGAAATTACCTCTTGGTCACTTACCCCCACATCATCATCCCTCCGCTACCAGAGAAAAGGGTGAGTGACACATTGGTGGATCGAGAAATGTATTAAAAAGAATATGAAAGAACATGCCATTGATTTGGGCATTTATAATCCTCGTGGTTGACTACAGGGGCTTTAAAATTTGTAAAGTATCACATTCAGCTATGTGACATATTCTTTTCAGTTTTTCTTTCTTAGTTTGATCTCAGTTTCTTCCATGTAGGAGACGTGACTCACCTTGATTATTGACGTGATATGTTGTATTTTCTCCTCTCTTTCTGGATTATGTTTCTTGTAGGCAGAGTTTGTGTGGCACAAGCTGTCGGCAGACAACCTCGACCCAGACTTTGTTGAGCGAAGGAGAGTTGGCCTGGAAAACTTCCTGTTGCGTGTTGCATCACATCCTGTCCTCTCGGATGATGAAATGTTCCTCCGCTTTCTCACAGATGTAAGCCTCAAAACATGAACCACAAGATGTTTCATAAAAGTCTGCTGTCGTACATACAGCAACCTGCACCTTTAGTTTAACAAGGATTTCCAACTAAGAATGATACCAAGTCAAAGCAATACAAGAGCCTGCATTGGTGTTGAGATGTTGCTGCAGGACCCCAGGGTTTTCCCTGGGTTTCTGGAGGCTGTGCATTTTCACATCATTACTATATTTCAAAACACACAATACAGTATTTGTTTTACAACACAGTCAGACATGTGCAAGAAGAAAGCTAAATAAATATACTCACTGTGGAAGCGAGCCAAAGTCCTTTTAGGGCTCGTTTTTTGAATTTTTATTAGCAGATAATATTTTTCTATCAGGGTTGTGTTGGATTTGCTGTGTTTAATTGTCCTTTTCTCTGTTTTTTGGATTTTATGTTTTAGCCCATTTTTCTCTTTATCGGCGACATTACGATGCAGTGGTCATACATTTGTGAAATTAAAACTCTGAGTGAGTGCTAAATTCCGAACCCCTTCAAATTGTTTAAAGTGATCACTCTGTATGCTTTATGAAATAGCACACATAGAACAACTGTATGGATTTGATCTCCAATTTTCTTAACATCCCATTACTATCTGCCAATATAACAGCATTCTTACCAAAATGTCAGTTTGCTCAGACGTGACCAGGAGGCGGCGCACTTTTCCCAGGGGCCAAGAGTCAATCAACTGAGTAACTGTTGCGTGTCAGTTCCTCTCGTTCACTCTCTTTGGTTTTGCACATTCAATTTTTCTGACAGTTTTCAGACTGCAGACTATTCGAGCTGATCATGTGTGACAGAGGTAATTTTTGGCTGTCGCAAGAATTGGCTGTTGGCAGACAGATTTTCTACCTGGTTTATTTCTGCAGTAAAAGACGTCTGGAGATTCTGAGAAATTGTTTTCACTTGTCGTGGATTTACTCCCCCTCCTCAGAACATGTTGCTCTAGACTCCAGCCAGTAAACTGGACAAACAAAACATGTTCAAGGCTGGTTAAAGACTCTCAATAAACAGACTTAAAAACACTCACTATCATAGTGACATAAGGCTACAGCCCATAATGCAACACTCCTTAAATATAAGACAAACCCTAGTTTTTTTAAACCTTAAAAAAAATTGCTGAAAATGGGGCCAACACAGTATTGGTCGCTGCTATGCACATATATTAATTTAGTGCCACAAATCACATACATGTTTCGTGCCTGACGACAACAAAACTGTGCCATCAAAAATATAAAGAAAACAGACAAAGCAGCTTTAAACTTTCTGTAAAAATGCCAGCAAACACAAACCTCTCTGTATTTATTCTCACTATAATTCTCATATTTTTATAAGAATAAGAAGAAATTGAATACATATATACACACACACACACACACACACACACACACACACACACACACTAATCTGATTTCTCTATCAGACTGTTATGGTCAGACTTACACCTCCTCCTGGGGAAACTAGGACATGGCACAATTTTTGTCTTCAGTTCCCAGAGTGCAGTGTTTGATGGTAAAAATTGCTCGGTCGGTGACCATCGGTTGTACACTAATTTTCACGATGCATTACAGTGAGACCACTATATGGGGCATAAAAAATGTCACTTAACATTCGGAAAGCAGTCCAAAACGTCACTATATAGTGCACTACATACACTACAAAGCCTTAATGTGTTTTTTTTCCTGCAGAAGCCCTTTTGCAATTATATCTGTTCCAACCACACAGTGATCTCATTGAAGGTATCGAGAAAAACTGTAATATTTGCCACAGATCTATTGCATGCATGCATACCAGGTTTAACACCTACTATCACGTCATGATGATTGGCTGTCATTACTTATGTGGTCTGTCAATCAGGAGGTGAAAACGTTGAAAACTCTTTTCACAAAGCTTTGCCATTTGATACACCTTCAGTCTCCCTGTAGCAACATGCTCAGACCTGTGCAGGCCTTTTGTTGTGGTGCAGTTGTTAGCTGGTGGGCCGTCTTATTACACAGTGTTGCGGATAATCCTGTCTGTGACTTGTCCATCATCTGTCAATCATCTGTCCTTCAGGAGAAAAGGTGGAAGGAGGCGGTTTTGGAGACGGGTTTCCAAGACAAGGTAAGGAGGTTGTTGTGTTTTATCGCTGCCATCCCTTAAATGAATGTTGTGGGTATGAATATATTAATTGTTTTACAGGCATCCATTAAGTCCTTCTTGCTGAATTGCTTGACCGAGAACTTTGTTGTCAGCGAAAACTTTCAGTGTTTTACTGACAAGCTGTTTTATGATAGGCAAATCATGTTATCATGGATCATACCAGCAGCACCCCTTCGTATCTCCTCTGTGTGCTATATGCAAAATAACTTCACCTGAATGTGATTCATCTTTTCTGCATCAGGTTGATTCCAGGCTGAAGTCTCTGAGTGCCATGTTCCGAGTCAAAAACCCTGACAAGTAGGTGTAAAACAGACAGGTTAAATGTTTAAATGAAATGTTAAACACTGTTTGAACGGTGATCCATTTGATGTGTTCTCCAGGCAATTCACAGCACTGAAACACTACAGTGATGACCTGAACACCATCATCTCTCAGCTACTCAGGGTGCGCGCGGTGAGTTTTGATATGCACACACACACACACACACACACACACACACACACACACACACACACACCTTTCACTGTTTTCTCAGGTATGGCCAGTGGTTAAATATTTTGCATACTGGCTTATGTAAAGTAACATGAGCTGTCCACAGTGAGTTAAACGCTGTGAGAGGCTGCAAGGTGTGTTGATTCTCAGTGTGAACGCCTGCAAACCTTTTGATATTAATAGAAAGTTAAATTTGAGGCAGATAATAATAATAAGGAATATATTAGCTAAGGTATTTTAAGTCAGGGGTCGTTTAAAGTAGAAAACGGTGTTCATAACGATTTGTTCCATTGTCTTTATTCTAGAAAGTAGCAGACAGGCTGTATGGAGTTTACAAGGTCCACGGCAACTATGGCAGAGTCTTTAGGTGAGAATCATGTGTTCTGTTGTAATCATATTCTTTTTTCATTAATAAAATCATTGTTTTTTGTCAAAAAGAGGGCAGTACATTTCAACTGAATAAAGCATTTACAAGCCACAAGTTAAAATTAGAAGAATTTGATCTGCTAATTACTGAGAAAATGGTGCACATTTTCTTTTCATTTGACTACCTTTAAGAGCAACTTTAGGCTGTGTTCGCTGAATAGACAAAATTCAAGCAAAGTTCTCCTGAACTGTTGTGTCACCAGTGAGTGGAGTGCTATAGAAAAAGAGATGGGAGATGGACTTCAGAGTGCTGGTCACCACATGGACACGTAAGTAAAAACTGTAGACATACCCCAACAGGTGTACCCTCCCACATGCTCACCCATAAACTTAAACTTCAGTGTTCACTAACATAGTAGTGGACAAGTCTTTAAACTACACAAATACCAATTAAGACACACCCAAAACACGCCTTTTTGTGAATCGGTCCCCTCATGAATGTGACTTTTTGTATGTGCACAGATATGCTGCATCTATTGACGACATTCTGGAGGAAGAGGAGCACTATGCAGACCAACTTAAAGAATACCTCTTCTACACTGACGCTGTGAGGTAAGTGAGTATATAACAGAAGGAGACGCTGTGTCGAGGCAAACAAGTAACTATAATGCAACATGAATTTAGCTAATGCTATTATCGGGATTGACCGATCAGCTGTTGCTAGTTCATATTTTCTGGTCACCTTGGCTTTTAAGGTCAGCACATTTTAGCCCCTTTCACAAAGTAAACACTAAAACCTTCCCAAAATTGGCTTTTATCTTCAGTGTGGAGGGGATCAACATTCAGGACTATTGGCTCCATATATTGATATGCTAAGTTTAACTAATTTTCTGCGCTGTGACGTCTTTCAGAGAAACACCATGAACACATGTCATCTGCCCACCACAGTGCACCTTAGCTATGCCTTGTTTTTGTACAGTCTGTATGTTAAAGACAGCATGGTACGGCTATCCTAACGTTGCTAGCCATGCTAACTACTTGCTTGCAGCCATGCAAGAACCCTGAGACTGGAGGATAATGTCTCCTCCTTGTTCAGGGGCACTGGTCACCAGTAATGTCTTTTTGGCAAAAGATTTCCTCCAGTTTTAGAGCTGTCCATATCCTTGATTGGATTGAGATTAGCTATGTTTCACATTTTATTATGATTAGTGGCAGTGGAATTTCTGCTTGAATGTTTTTATTTTTTTTAAATCAACTTTTTGTCTTTTTTAGGTCAGTATGTAGGAAACAAGACTTGATCCAGTATGAGTTGGAGATGGCAGTTCAGGACCTCAGCACTAAGAAACAACAGAAAGAAGAGCTGACCTCTGGGGTAACACACTAACACATATTATATAATACCTCAATTCATGCTCCACACCGCTGACATACACACTGTGTTAAATCAAGCATAAGCACCATACTTGAATCAACAGTATTAGGTGTGTGTTTGAAAATATTTTTGTGATGACATTTTTTGAAAACATCACTGAAATTGAATGTAGAAACATACTCTGCTGGATTCTAATATGTGTGTGTCTCCTCTGTGTGCCTGTGTAGACGGTACGAATCTTTTCTCTCAAGGGGATGACCACTAAACTGTTCGGTCAGGAGAGCCAGGAGCAGAGGGAGAGCAAGTTGGAAGCGTTGGATCTGAGTATTCATGAGGGGGAGGAGGCTGTGAATGAGAAGAACAGAGAGTGCAAGTAAGGCAGTCCTCTGCATTTTTCTTATGTTTTTGTCTTCTAAATTTCCTTCTACCGGTCTGTTCCTCTTACTGTCTTTCTTCTGAATGTACATATAAGCCATGCCACAGTGTGGAAATTCCACTGGGTATTTAACCCGCTACAGTGGTGTTACCGATTACACTGGACAAGAAATCCTTGGACTGAAATCTTTGAGGTTAGTTTTTAGCTGCGGGCAGCCTCGCTCTTGCGTTGCACTTGAAGTTGTTTGTCGAGTTTCCCATCGATTACTTAGATTGTGTCGATTCACTTCTTACAATAACTTTAAAAAGCTCTTACTTAGTGTTCTTCGCTCCGTTGCTTCATCGTAGAGTTCCGTGCAGCGCTTTGCACCGACAAAGCCCGCTTGGATCAATCCTTCAAACACAATTGACCCGTCTGCCGATGAGCTGGTGGACTTTCAACATTTCTTAACATGTTGACCGTCCTTTGGCACCAAACGCTTGTCATTCTTGTCAGTCATCTCTCCTCTCATCACGTTATAAGACCCTGTGATGTGACGCTGATCTGCTGCTGCATGGAGCAGACACTTTTACTTTCAGTTTATAACTGTAGCATTAGACTAACTATTTAAAACTAGTATTTAAGAAATTAGAGATTGTTTGTTTGATGAACATGGGCGCTACCACTGATATACAAAAATTAACCAAATTGCTTTTATGTCTATATACAAAATTAAACAGATGGTAGGACCGGTGGGCAAGTTATGTAATCAGTTTTTACCTACCTGAACACTACGTATCACAACGGTAACAAACACTGCCACGGCAACTCGAGTACATATATAATCTGCATTGTGGTCAAACAGTTTGTAATGTGCATTTAAGTGGAATCATTGTCTTCCCTCCACACTTCCTCCTCTTCCTTCACACAGACTGATTGCGTGCTCCTTTGTTTGTGATTCTGTCTTCAGAGAGTTTTTGCAAACAGCCTGGGGGGACATTGAGCGGTTTAGGGAGCAGAAGGACAACGATTTGCGCGAGGCACTAATCAGCTATGCCATTATGCAGATCAGCATGTGTAAGAAGGTATGGAGCTCAGCGTGTTTTGTTCATGTATGTCAGGCACTAGTTCCACTCCTCATCTGTTTTGCCTCATTTTATTCTCATCCTCCTCACAAACCCTCTCTTGTTTTCTGTCGCTCTTTCAGGGAATCCAGGTGTGGTCCAACGCCAAGGAGTGTTTCAACAAAATGTGAGCCACTTTCCCAGCCAATCACACCTAAACAATAGCCAATCAGATTGTGCAGACTGGAAGCATCAACCAGTCGTCGTGCTGCCGTCTCATGAAAATGGACTATGGGAGCCCAAACACTGCTTACTCTTTGTTCGCTGTGCTAAATTGAAGCTACTGAGAATAATTCTGTCTCCTTTCCTCTCTCTATCTCTCACACACATCTATTTTGAAAAAGGGTCGTAAGTGAATCACTTAGTTAGTCTAAACCTTTTTAAAGCCAAGTGGCAATCCAAATTTTCCATACTTGTTCTGAGTTGTCCTGAACAGTGACACCCCGCACTGATAATACATGATAGTTGCCTGGTGTGAATAGCTGTTCATTGTGTTTCAGTTGTGACCCCTCCCTTAACTTATTACTCACCCTGAAAATAGGGATGCCGAGCAGAGTGCTACTTAATACATTTCAGCCAGTGTTTCATTTGACTCATTTTAGAATTGCCTGCCTCAGAGAAACTGAAACAAACTGTAGTATGTGCCTTTTTTCTCACTAATTAAACTGCAGTTTGTTGCAAATTGGCAATATTGAAAATTAAAAAGGAATCACTTACTGTCATAAATAGTACTGTTAACAAGCATCATTCTTATGTTGGGGCTAATCTGGCACTTATAACCTCACGTGTCACTGCACTAAATCCTGTACTTGATAGTTAGTCAGACATTCATATTGTCTATTTGCAGGAGCGTCTTTAAACTGGGATATTTTATACTGGCAGAAGCCAGTAATTAACCTGGAAAAGCATGGCCAGGAATTTCCCTCAGACTCATACATTTATAGGCTATACTGTAAATCAAACTGTAAGTCACAGAAACATGGACCACACTTCAGAAAGCCCCTTACACATTCGCGTCTCCCTGTTTTTATTTTCGTGTATTTGATGTACTTTCATGCTGATGTCAAGCTTTGGGTTGCTATTCATCGATGGCTCACCAAAGTGCTTGTGACCAAGAACATTCCTGTACAGAACAGATCACAGGTGGACTGCACAGAGGAACACAGTTAGGGTAGGTTTATTTTTTATTTTTTTGTGCCAAAAACACAGAGCCATGATGAAGTGTAGCCAAGAAGACCTCAGACTGCTTTGACCAAAGTGTTTCTTTTTCCTTCGGAGACTTGTTGAAAGACTGAAGACTAAAGACGACACACATGCAGATCAATAGCTGAGCCTTCTCTCTGCTGTCAAGCTTCACTGCCTTAATACGAACATTGGTTTTGTACAACAGGGGAAGGACAAAAAAAAAGTTGTTGACCTTCTCGCCTTAACAGTTTTTCTGATATTAAATCTCTGCATTAAATGGACCCAAGTTCCAAGGATGGAATGTTCAATGTTTACTGAAAGTGTTGACCAAAATGTGGAAACGTTTAGGTACAGATATTTTAGATCCCTACATATGCTGTAGATTTACATAACAAATACTACTCTACTGCCCGAGGTGCAAAAATTGGTGTGACGTTGATCTAACATCTGAAACTTATGCTGTGATTGTTTTCCGTCAGCAAGTACTGTTTTTCTACAATAAACCTAATCAATTTACCGGAATAATCCCAAATTTAGGCTTTATGTATGTTTTTATAACAGACACCTTATAATGAGAGGTGATTTTCCTGTCTCTGTATTCACCGTGCTAAGACACTAATAAACATTTCTTTTTAACTATTCTGTTGCCTTTGTTCTCCAAAAAATACACAGAGGAGTCATTTGAACTTTCACTGAGCTCACTCTAAAAGTCAAAATGTAGTAATCCACCGGTGTCAAAGCAACACACAACCTTTACCCCTATGTTGAAACTCTCGTGTTTTTTTCCATGACACCTGTGGCGAGAGCAAAATCAGTTGTGTGCGTCCGTGTGTTTACACTAACGTCAGAGGGGCATTGATGCCCTGTCAAGTCCATTTATGCACGGATTATCAAACCACTCCGAGCTAGTGTTACCTTTGTCTGCTGTTTTTATTTACTCTGTTACTGGCTGTTTAAGTGAGCTGGTGTGAGACAACACAATTGTTTCACTCAAGGACTTGAATTAAGGGTGTGGTTGAAAAAAAGTTGGTCAGTCGCTGCATGATGTACGGAAGTCTTGATCGAGTTATTTTGTTACCCGTGTGCTTTGTAAAGAATTTCCCCATCTTTACCTCCATCCACCCCAGGAAAGAAATCTACCCCGCAGTGGCTTCAAAGCGATGATATAGCTGAAACGGTTCAAGTGGCTCTATAAATATTTATCCACTGCAGCTCAGAAGGATGAAACAAAGCCTTGAAGCTTCGGTGAACACTGACACTTGGTCCCCGTCTGCGTATTCGACTGATTACAGACAAATTCTGACTTCACGCATGAAGGAATGGCGCCACCTACCGATCAATACCAGTAAAAGCCGTTTCAATTTGTCACAGCGACGTCTTTTAAAAAAAAAAAAAAAAGAACAACCACAAGTTAAAAGAGGAGTCAGAGGATATAGGAAAGAAAAATGCTCTCTCTCCAGATGCACCGCAGTGGTTGGTTAGCATGAGGTCATGTGTGGTTATTCTCAAATAGAAACCTGACATTAATTTAACATTAAAAAAACAGGGATCCAGCAATTCAGTATGCTCTCCAGAAACCTGATATTTTAATAAATCCGAGTAAATTATAGTCTTATTAGACTGTAAGAACGTGCTGTGTGCCGACTGCCTAAATCATTGCACTTCATAACTTTATAAGGGAATGGTTTATAGGCCAATAGGGATACTGATGGAGAGCATGTTCAAAAAAAATGTTTTTAAGTTGATGGATTCTATGCAAAAAAGTCTGCGCTTAAATCCACGAAGTGATCTTATTTTATAGGATGCTAATGATGGATCAGATATTAAAACGAAAAACGATATGACAGTTTGGACATGGTGATGACTTGAGTGAAAGAATGTTTCACACGGTTCTGGATGATAATGTGTATTCTCGCGATGAGGATGGCTTGATAGAGACGAGCAGGCCAACAAACAAAGACAATGAACATTCGCCAAAGTATTGGCAAAACCCAAGACCTCCGCTGCACCCGTACCCAGCCCCGGTGTCTGCACGCCTGCCTTTATTTGGGAGAAGACCCGCCCACCTTAATAAAGACTGGACCTCGGCTCTTCCAATTCAGACAAAAGGGGGAGAGCGACAGATCCGCGGCCGCGCGCACCGAGCACAGCATCTGAGCACCTTGGAGACGCCGCCGGCTTTTGACGCGCAAGAACGCACCGGCACACGCAGCGACACGCGCCCTCCGCATCCACCTGAGCGCGCCCCGAGTCGGCTGGTCGTCCAGTCCTGAGGCCGCGGAGAGCGACACCGAGCCCCGCTTCATTTGCAGCCAGAACACCGTGTTCCCATGATGTCATACCTGTGGATTCTGCTATTAGGGAGCCTGCTGGCTGCCAGCGCCAAGGCACAAGGTAATGTTGGGTTCCCCCCCCCCCCAATTATTTCATCTCGTTCTTTAAGCTGAATGCAAATACATATATTTTTTTCTGTCTGTCTGTTTGGTCATCTTCATCTCAGTCTCCATGTCTCCTTTCTGCTTCAACATCCCACTGGGTCTCAGCTCTTTCTCCCATTCTGTCGTTTCACTCCTCATCGTCTGCCGATCTTCCTTATTACTCATCCGTGTGTGTGTGTGTGTGTGTGTGTGTGTGTGCGCGCGCGCGCGCGCGATCGCGACAGTGAAATGCCAGTCTCTATCACCAGTCTGTCTGGCTCCCTGTTGGCATGTTCAATTTTGATTCACCTTTAATTGTATTCTGCTTGTTTTAATATGCTCGGAATGAATGAATGAATAATATATTTTAAAAAAACAATCTCTGCATTCTCCCTCCTCACTATGATTTCTCCAAGGCTCTTTTCAGCTCAGACATTACCAGTGGAATAGGTGTGCCATGTAATTTGGTCATATCATTTTGGACATGAGTTCTGGCCCACAAGGGTGTGGTGGACCCATTGTGCTTGCATAAGTAATTCTCTTCCTCTTTCTCTCTCTCCTTCATCCCCCTTTTGTCCTCGCATGTATCTATCTGATCCTTGTGGCTTTTTAAATCTCCCATCTTGATTTTGCTTCTCCATATCCCTCATTCTGCATTTCATGCTCCCTCCTCTTCCCCTTCCTCCGTCTTCAGCTGGACCATGGGCCCCTGCCCTGCCCTGCGGCACATGCAGAGGTTTTCAGATTGTTGGAAACTCCCAAATAAAATCGAGACACTTGACACAAACATGGCGAAATAGAGGAAAAGTGGCAGAGATGCTGGGAGAAGATGAAATAAAAATGTTGTTGCCAATTGAGATGAAAAGGAGGGAGGTATCCAAAGAAGAAACACGTCAGAGATGGTTAGCGCAACAGCAGGCCTCCTCATCAAACATGCATTGTGCAAACAAAAAATCAGTTGAACGTTGGTGCACTAGGATGCAAGCTGGTGTAATCTCACTCTACCGGTTTCACTTTTTAGTACCGGACAAAGAAACACACACACACTGATATACATACACACAAACACACACTCTAACACAGGTTCCCTTATTTTTCCTTTCTCTTTCCCAGACACACACACACACACAGACACACACAGACACACACAGACACACACACTTTTTCTCTAATTGCTCCAACTCTAGCCATTCTGTAAACCCAGTACTGAGGCACAGGAAATCTCAGAGGGATTGTTTGCTCGCTCGCAAGTGTGTGTACCACTGCAGTCCCAGTCACACTGCAAAAGATTGGGTTGCTAGGTCAGTTGCATGTGAGCGCACATCATGTGCGATGTGTGTAAGTTATGGAAGTAAAGGGTAGGGAGTGTCCCAGTAACTAGATCCAGCTCTAGCTGCAGACAACACCCAGCAACTCAACTAGTTTCAGCGCCTTCCTCTCCCCCAGGGCCCTCAGCATCTGTGTGTGTGTGTGTGTGTGTGTGTGTGTGTGTGTGTGTGTGTGTGAGAGAGAGGGTGGGTGGGTGTGGGCTATAACTTTAATGTACAGAACATGTGGGAGTAGGAGGGGTGCATTGTTAATGTGAGTCTGTACATATGTCAGTTACAGAACGTGTGTGTGTGTGTGTGTGTGTGTTAGAGGGAGATGAAAAGTGAGTGATGTGAGCCAGGTTTGTGTGTGTGTGCAATTTGTGTGTGCAGACTTGTCTGTGTTTACACTTTCAACTACCACTTTTGGTGGATAAGTGAAACACACACACACACACACACACACACACACACACACACTCACTCACTCCCATGGGGGCAGTTTTAAGGAGTGCATGATTGGAGTAAACAGCACTTTCTGTCCCACAAACACACAATAGACCCATACGTGACAGAACAAAAGACTTGTGGTGGTGCCTTTTTACAGCTGACACACATGCGCTGGCAGTTTCTGGTGTTCTATTACAGGGCAAGGCTTGGTTATTGGTTACACACACACATACGTGCATGTACACGCATTATTAGTCATTCAGCCACACACACACAAGTTCCTCACGACTCCGACTCTAATTGATGCAATGTGGACTGTGATAATGTGCATTACACAGCGAGAAGGTCAATGGCTTAGCTTATTTTGCCCTTTTTGCGATTTCTTAAAAGGTCAACATGATGCAAATGATGGGAAAGAGCCATGAGAGGTGATATAGGTGCCAAGAGAAACAGATCCAGTGGCACCAGTCCAGCACTAAAACGTCCATAAAGTGTGTGAAACGTGATATACAGTACATAACACCTAAAGTGCATTCCTCACGCTGTATCGGCTGTTGTTGAAGTGGCTCACCAACATGATGTAAATCGCTGAGAGTGGCTACTCATTTAACACAAAATATAAATTATTCATAAGAAACACAATTTGTTATATTTCATTGGTATTGCTATTGGTACAAATCTGTAAAAGATTTACTCTATGTGAGTCTTTCATTTCAATCATTTTGTGCCACATGAGCCCTGTTTTTTTTTTTTTAACCTTTAGCCGAAGCAGGGTTCCTTGAAGTGCCCACTCCGGCAGAGCTGCTGCCAAAATTAGTCGACTTCTCCGAGAGTTGTCACAATCTTGTTTGCTCGAATGGAATAACGTTGGTGTCTTTAGAAGTAGGAGTGCTTTTAATGTTTTGAGCCAAAAAAAAGTCCGGTTATTATGAATCGCAGAATAATTTTCCAATTGCAAATGTAAGCGTCACTCTTGACATGTGCATTACAAGCGTCACTTTTCCCTTGTGCATTTTGGTATAGATCCCTTTACACAACGGAAATGTTTCCTGTTTGTTACCAGCCGCTCTTTACTTCGACCTAGATATAGTTCAGAAAGTGCCATTAAGCACAATATGTAAAATTTTTGTGATAAAAATAGGTTTGTCCATTATGCTCACTGTCTTCTGTCCACACATACACCAGGTAGAATGGTGACGTTGAAATCTTTAAACGACTCGCGTGGTATTCCAGGAAACATGCTTCTTCATACCACTGTCATGTCTGTGCACTTAATGTAAAGCTACAACCAGCAGCTGGAAATACCAATAAGCGTTATTCCTAACAGCTTCAAACTATTCCTTTAAGGTGGGGCCACAAATTGTTCTCCTTGTCGGATGATTCAATACATATTAAAGACAGACAGACAGTCTGGTTATCAATCTATCAACCCCCCCCCCCCTCTTTAAAAGAACACAGTGTGACTAACAGTGTATAGCTTCCCAAATGTATAAACTGGATTGACTCGAGCGTTTCCCCGCTGGGACAGCCCACCCCCCAGTTTAACACTGCACATACTGCACAGTCCCATGCAATAGCGTGCGGCCATGTCAAAGACACACAGATGACTCATCAGCCTCCAGGGAAGGCAGTGGCAGAGAAACAGATTGAGTTTGGGAGGGGAGAGAGAGAGAGAGAGAAAGAAAGAAAGAAAGAGGACAGATGGGAGACTTTGGATGTGCAACCATTTGTTGCACTCCCGCACTAACGCAAAACAGGACAGGGCTTACCCAAGAGTGTGAGAGTGAAACTGAAGTTGTGCGCGCTCGTGAAGTTTTACGCGTGTGAACATGCGGTTATTTGTTCGTTTGGACTGAGGGGAGAAGGTGTTTTATGATTTTGCAATTTCTGCTGCGTGTGCGCGTGTGCGTGTGTGTGTGTGTGTGTGTGTGAGAGGTAGAGGGCGGGTAGGGGGAAGGGTTGTATGTGTGTTTGTAGCAGAGGTTGTTAGAGGAGGAAGTGGCAAACTGATAGATGGGAACATAATGTCCTATGGAGTGGCAACAGAAAGAGAGAGTTTATATAGGGCCCCCCCCCCCCCCCCCCCCCCCCACACACACACACACACACACATGCATGTAAGCACAATGCCATGCAAAAAAAACTTGCCCCCTTTTTTCCACGTATACTGCAAGTGGTATGCAAGTCAGCAAGAGGTTACTGGGCACTTTTGCACTGTTTACAGTAAGATTTCAATACGTTATCACGGCCGTGCAGTGCACTGGCGAGACGCATCATCTGGCATCTCAGCGTATTCCCACATCATTACCTTGGAAAGGCATGCCACAGTACATTTTCGATCCAGACAGCGATATCCACCGGGGCCATGGAGATAGTGGAAACACACACCCTGCACTTGCTGCACATGTAGTCACACGCGTAGTGACACCGTCCTGTTCATTAAGCGCCGCAGGCTGTTTGAGGTAAATCTCTGAGATTAATGTTTATCTGGGATGCTAAAGTGGTGGAGTGACATTCAAGGACAAAAAAGATCCTTTGTCATAGTCACCGTCACTGTACATCCGTGTGGGAGTGTCTCCGTGTCGGATATTCTTGTGTCAGTGCATGTGGTTCAGCCACACACTGGGTTTTTCCAGGTGTATGAATGTGGGCGTGTGTTTGTGTCACCTGCACTGCTCACTTCCAGAGAAAACCTGGCACAAAAGAAGTACTTCAGATGTGTTGATGCCGATCTCCCTCAAAGCTTCACCGACTCTGATGCAATCTCACTTGGCAAAGCAGTGATCCTTCCTTGGCAATTGGCAGCGAACAGCTGCCAAAAATGATGACGACTTTTTTTTAATTTAATGTTGAACATATTAAGGGAGAGAGTTTACTAAGCAGCAAAGTCCCTCTCATTACTTTATGATATGTTATTTCTTTCATCACAGTACATTTCCCCCCCACTTTTTTCAAGCTAACTTATTGAAGTTTTTTTTAACAGCTTCAAGGACAGCGTCACTAAAGCCATACATTGTAGACGGCTGTACCTCTATGTCACGTCTTGGTAGTTCTTATTTGGAAAAACGCTCTGCCCCAGTGAACCAGCATCAGGGTGCCGCTGAAATCAGCAGATCTAAGTAAGAAAGTCAGAGCCCAGTTTGCTGTTTCAGCTTCTCGCATTCGACGGCGGAATGTCACAGCACTGGCTCAAACACACACACACACACACACCATTCCCGTCTCACACACAGAATGACAAAGACGTGCTCTTTGCATTTTCTCATTAGTACAGAGTTGCAACTCCAGTGCTGAGGTCGAGACCTCATATGATGTTGAGGCGGGTCAGACGTAATCGCGGCGTCTGTCATCCAAGTGCGGCCGGAGCGTTAACATCAGGCACGAATCAGGCCAGGGCGTGGCTCTGTGTGTGAGCGCGTGTGTGTGTGTTGGGTGAAAGATGTGTTAGAGAATGTGTTGAATGCACCACAACTCGACAACCATTTAGACCAATGATTTTAGACTTGTTTTTAAACAGATGGATTAGGTCATGCGGTTTTTAATAATTAAGAATAATCAGGACGGGTCTTCATATTTATACATTTTTGGCTTTTTGTATATAAAGAGTAGAATACACAAACTACTTGTCAATAAGAGGAATCTTATAGACGTTGTCTAGTTGGAGGAAACTCCCGTTGAGACTTTGAGGCGGATTTTGAGTTGCCCCGGCTGCTTCCTCTCCTCCTCGTTCTCAAAGCGAAAATAATCCGCTCACAGGTTTCTCTCAGCTGTGTGATGTTTGCTGAAGCACCAGGGTTTCAGGTCAGCCCTTCATCGTCCCCCCACACCTTTTCGTAATGGATCTTTCTCAGTTGTCAGCGCTTCACTGGATGTGTGCTCTTTGTTCATTATTCCCTCACTTTCTCCCTTCGCGTATCGCTGTGCAGATGATCTACCTCCAGCAGAGGAGGAAGCAGCTCCTGAGAACTCGGCCCCTGAGGCTGCAGGGCCAGAAGCCGACGGAGAACCTGAGGCGGACAAGGAAACTGAGCCCGCAGCAGAGGTGAGGAGCGGGAACGCATGTGTGGTTTAGGCCTTACTGTGTGAGAATAAGTTCTGTTACAACTTATCTAGGGAAAGAATAACTTAAGAGTGAGTCACGTAAAGGTGGACATAGTAGGTCATTTGTCGTGTTAAGCCCCAGTCCCAACTCCAAAGTCCTGCCTAGCCTGGAGCGCTGCTAGAGGGTTTGAGCCATCTGAAAACATATTAACAGCAGCTCTGACATAGTGAATACATATCTGTAAATGCTGGTCATTTGACAAGCTGACACATATCAGCTGGCTTAAAAAATGTGTGACTCATCATTTAAGTTGTTGGTCAGATGTACTGTAGAAGGTTTATGTTATGTACGTTTACTGGCTTGAAATATAATGGCATATCCTGACCATTTTTGGCGTAAGACCTCCCGGCACCTGAAAGCCAACTCAACATCTGTGAAGATGAGTTTTTCTTGACCATCGCGTTGTGCAAATTTTAAAACGTAACAGTGTCATTTCATTTGCCGAATGCAGGAAATACCACCATCGGTGAGTGCACCCGAGCCTGACGCTGAGCCTGAAGCTGAGGCCGAGGTGGTAGCGACTGCAGGTGGGGACGTAGAGCCAGCAGCTCCTGAGGCTGGGGACGTAGAGCCAGCAGCTCCTGAGGCTGGGGACGTAGAGCCAGCCGCTCCTGAGGCTGGGGACGTAGAGCCAGCAGCTCCTGAGGCTGGGGACGTAGAGCCAGCCGCTCCTGAGGCTGAGGCAGAGGAAGAAGCGACTGCAGGTGGGGACGTGGAGCCAGCCGCTCCTGAGGCTGGGGACGTAGAGCCAGCCGCTCCTGGCGCTGTGGACGCGGAAGCAGCAGCTACGGAAGCAACGGAAGGCGGGGACGTAGAACCAGCTGCTCCTGAAGCTGTGGACACAGAAACAGCAGCTCCTGCAGCAGGGGACGTCGAACCAGCCGCTGGAGATACAGAAGCAGTGACACCAGCCGCCGCAGCAGCAGCAGACGCAGAGGCTGATGCAGCAGCAGGAGCAGCAGCAGCAGCAACACAAGGTTATCAATAAGAGTTTAAAAATGCACGTTGAGAATTATAATGAAACTGATGATGAATTTCACTTGTGTTCTTTGCTCACTGTTGCCTACTCCTTCCATGAGGGTGTGCGGCTGTGGCACAGTCCACCTCTCCTGTTGTGCCCGGAATCTGTGTTAAAAAGACCTGTGAAACAAGCCATATTATAACGGCCGGGTAAATGAGTGATCTAATACCTGACCTCCTCTTTGTTCGGTCCAGAACCGGCAGCCGACCCAGAGGTCGCGGAGCTACCTACAGCTGTTGCAGAGGATGAACCCACTGCAGGCCCCGATGCAACGCCAGCTCCGGTGGAGGTCAGTAGCTCATATCACATCCTATTCTCCAGCCTACTCCGACAAAGATATTGCAGTCTTAAGAAACGTCCATATTCCAAATATAAAACTAAACACAGTAACTGACATACGTTGTAAAAAGCATGGATCTTATACAATATGATACATGTTTCACAGAGTGGGCCTGACGCTGAGGCGGATCCAGATGTAGATGACAATCAGGAAGAACCAACTGATCCAGCTGCAGCAAAACCAGAAGTTTCCGATAATATTGTGACAGGAGTCAGGGCCCTTGTCCCTACAGGTAAGACAGCAATGAAAAAATTTTAAATTCTTCGTGAAGGGTGTTTTCTGCTGCGTTTCTGTGCATGTCATGTTACGCCAAGTCGTGATAAATTTCCCATGTTCAAAGTTTGTGGTTCTTTCACGTATAATATATAAAGTACGTTCATTTTAGACAACTAAGGCAAATTGATAGACATTCACATATTCTTCCTTTCTGAACGTTTAGACGTTCTTTAGCGAGCTGGGGGTGTTAATAAATAGTTATTGCTAGTGATGTATGGAGGCATTATTATATAAATAATTGAATTCCTTTCAAAATTAGAAAATTTTCTTTCTGCCTTTATAATCGCATAATACAGAAAATATCGGATTCATGTTCTATAGCTGCGCTGCTGGTGATAATGGTATCTCTAGCCAGCTCCATTTTATGAAGTGGATTTTACATCCCAACACAATTCTGTTCTTTGTCTTTGCCAACAGTTGAAGAGGATGTCGCTGACCTGAATGCAGGTACGTTATTTGTTTATTTTTTCTAAAACCACATTAAATAAACCTCCAACTTTCTGCAGCCAAGTCTTGCTTCAGCTAAACAAGCTACTATAATTGCTTAAAAGTATGACTCAGAAGCTCTTTTCATCTTACAAGAGCACTTCAGGACTGCATAATAAAAAAAACAAACAGTTTATTTCAGTAACTACAGTAACGGTGAATCCACAAAGAAGCTGGCCTGGTGGACTCATGCTTGTAAATGTTAATTCCTACACAGCAACCTTTTCAAAACATTATAGAAACGGTAACAGAGGAGGCTCCTGGTGGGGAATTAGCTTGGAAATCACTGAACAGAATGCATGGACTGACTTCTGTTGTGTGTTTGCCTCAAACTCTGAATCGGCCACAGCATCTGAAAATGAAATAAAACGATTTAAAGAATATAATTTTTCACCAGAACAAGCCCACCTGAGATATATCTTTAAATTGATGTTCTTTTTATATTTGACCTCATGAATATTCATTATGAGAGAATAAGAGTATATTTCCTGCTTTGATGAGTTATCATGTTCTATTTTGCGTCAACTCCCTATTTTCTGAACCAATTGATGGCAAACAGATGTGCTTTTCGTTCAGAGAATACAAATCATTTAGGGAGGTTATGAGTTTGGATTTCGTCCCATTCCGTTTTACCTCCTAATTTGCACATGGTATGGTTTTGAGGAAACCTCCCAAATGACCTCAGTTTGATTTTTATCACAATTCAAATGTCCTCCTCTATTGTTCAACCTAATCTGCTCTATGGACTCCCCTCGCTCAAACCTGAATTCTTGCTCTTTGCCTTCTAACTTTTCCATTCCTGCATTAAATGTCCAGAGCACTGATGTCATTTGTTTTCTCAAGAATAGTTATTTGATGCTAAGCTGGCAATTAGATAAGTCGCGGCCGCACCTCAGAAAGTGGCGTGCCGTGGACTGATCAGGAAACGGTTGCTCTGGAGGGTTTCGTTCACGTGGCAGAGGAACAGTCTCTGGGATAAAGAAAGGGCATCTTGTCCCTCCCGAGGAGAAGGTGAATGAGAGGAGGGAAGGAACAAGCTAAACAGTGGTGTAAAAGAACAGGTACGAAGAGATAATAGAGAAATGGCTGGGAGGGGAAAGTGTGAATGGAGGTTAATGGAAAAGCAAGGGAGGAATAAAAAAGGAAAGAACGGACAACACAGGAGACTGTGAGTGTTGGTGATAAACCTCGCCCAAAGTATTGTTTCATCACTCCCTCATGACACACTCAGCTGTGAAAAATTGTGCTTTACAATGTGAACTCTTGTTGAGATGTACCATCTGTATCGATCGCAGGATCATTGAACCTATGAGGTTATATCTGCCGTAAATGAATTGACTGATCCTACGTCGCCCTGCCCAGCCCTGTACACTGAGTTACACATGTTGCATGAGTCACTTGCCCCCCCCCCCCCCCCCCCCCCCCCCCCCCCAGTGAATATAGAGTCAGAGCAAGGTGTTGTTACTGACAGATACTAGCTGATAATATTTAATCTAAGTCAACACTAGTTCACAGGATCGCCATCACACCCTTGGAGCTGGAGGTGTCCCGTCTTTGGTGAACATCTGGAAGATATTCCTCTTGGGTGGGACGACAAAAAGATAATATCTATAGAGGGATTAATGTTACATTTCTGTCGCGACACGCCAGTGCAGGCTTAAACATGGAAGATGCTCTGGCAGGAAGTGGACTCACATCGAAACTGTTCTTCTTAATTGTATTAAAATGTCCTGGATAGGCCACAGGAAACCTTTGGGAACAAGGTTAGCATTACAAACGAGCACTGGTGAGAGCACAGTTGCATTCGGGTTAATTTTATCATTGTCGCCTGGTTACCCCAATCCCTTGGATACCTTTTTTTGTCACTCAATGGGCTGTTTGGAACTATGTGGTGCGGCGAGATTGGCCTTGTTTACCACAGTGTCTACATCTCTGTAGGATCAAGCATACAGTACACAGAGAGGAGGTTTTGCTGTGTGCTTGTTCGCATAAACTAGTATGTTTTCACTAAAAGACAACAATTATAGATGGCTACATTCACTCGACATGAAGAGGTAGTCGACAGGCAATTTGATCCGGTGCAAATTGTATATTACAGCACACGATGCGGTTAGACCAGTTGTTGGTGGATTATTTCCTTGTCTTACTTGAGCAAACGAACAGCTAAAAGAACTCATAGATATTTGTGCACAGAGCTGAAGACAACTAATCCTACTATAGCTAATCCTCAGCAATTTCATGTCATACTAAAAAAAGGTATTAATACATTTCTCCTGCTCTATTCATAGCCATTCCTGTTGAAACTGACACCAAGTTTTATTACTAAGAACATTAGCACTGCCTCCGAAACAACGGCATCGACTCGTGGGCCAGGCCATCTTCATACATGTACTGGCTGTAGTCTGGCATCAAAACTATAAGAGTATGAGCTTTACCACTTGGTTTGAAGCCACTTGGTTTGAAGCACTTGACAACATGAAGACTGTGCCTTGTAAACTGCGATTTGAGACATTCCTCTAGTACATCTCTATACTTTGCGAATGCCGTGCCAAAAACTATTGAGCTCGGTTCCCATGACACGAGACTGAATTTACTTGTTTTACCTCCCGGGTAACAAAAGATGAATCACCAGCCACAAGGCAATTGAACTGACGGGAACAGAAGCAGCTCCTCTTGGCGTTCAGTTTATCCCCCGTTTGAAAGCCGATTCACATAGGCTGGTATAATCGTTATAATCTAATGGAAGGCGCTCTTCTCCAGTGCTCTGTTATTAGTGGCTCTGTCAAGTCGAGGCAGGTAGAGTGACTTAACCCTGTGTCACAGGCGTATACAGACAGGCAGCCCAGAGCCAGATAACAGGGCATATGTTGCATATGGATCCAATCAAAGATCAGAGAGAGACACAGAGGGTGTGCCTTGCTATCAGATATTATATCTCTCTGATATTATAAAAGCATGTCTGTGTGTGCACAGAAGAAACTGTTCACGCAGAGTTAATGTGTGTGTGTGTGTGTGTGTGTGTGTGTGTGTGTGTGTGTGTGTGTGTGTGTGTGTGTGTGTGTGTGTGTGTGGGTTTCCAAACTGGTTAGGACAGAAACTCTAGACCTCTCAATGCCTCCGAGGCATAAACTACCACGAAGAGAATGAATCCCGTTCTTTGCCTTTAATCACTTCGCTTCCTTTCTTTCTCTCTTCAGCACCTGTTGCTGGCCCCCAAGAAGATGGTAAGGCCATTTTTTTGTGTTCATGTTTGAAACATGCGTGATAACAAAACGAAATCCAAAGAAAGTTCACATCATTGCATCTTTAAATACGACAGCACTGATTGTAGAGCTTATGTAGCCCTGTGGATATTACTGGCATGTGGCTGACAATCAAAACGGGATACAAGACGAATGGAAAAATGGGCTCCCTTCTGCTTTGGTTCAAACAGTGTTCCAAACATACTGTACTACTCATTCTCTCGGTGCATCTGTTGGAAGTGCTACTTTTGACGCGCTTCCACAATTGTTCCTGATTGTCAACTGGGAAATAAGCGACATCAGAATGATAGGTGCATGTTTGTTCCTGTGTAACTTATCAGTTCCACGTGTCACATTAAGTATGTAGCTCCTTTGGTATATGCAAATCAGTTGTTGACCCTGCATCATTCAAAGAGACAGTATCTACCATAATGCATGACCAAAACCAGTTTGTTTATGGTGAAGTTTCATGTTGCTAATTGTTCTTTTGTGTCCTCCGTTCTAATCACTAGACAAGCCGCAGGCCCAAGGTGAGTTATCATTCCTCTCCCTTTTGGTTTTGGTTTGACACACATCCACCCATACTCCCATGCACAGCCCCACACATACCTGCAGTTTAAGCATTACGCTATTGTCTTAGGTAGGTGTGTTGTTGCTGCTTGAGGTTTTAAAACCTTTTTTCTCCCCCATTTCACGAACAACAAGTTCAGGCAAAGGAGACAAAAAGGTGATGGCTGTTGTTTAAATTGGAGAATTTTAAGTGGCTAAAACGTTTATGTCACCAGTGTCGACATTTGTAATCGTAACGTTTTAAAGACTGTTTGATAGGAAAGAGCTCATAGATATGGAAAAATAAGTTTTGTGTTAGTGCACCTATTTCTAATGTTAATTGTTCGATCTGTTAAAGTATTAGGGCTTTAGTTTGTCTAATTCACAACACTGCACGATGACACAAAGTCAAACTCAAACTTACTTTTTCAAAAATCATTCAAAAGGAATGTTACTTGTATTTGTAGCTCGTGATTAAAATGATGTAAGAGATAAATATTAACAAGATCTACTGTAGCTGTCAAGTGTGTCATAGACCTGACTGCCTTTAGCAGTAGCAGATTGTGATAGAGCTTGTGGCTGCCGACCACAGGTTCCCATACATTTCTGTTTCCATAGTGCATTCTGTCTGCCAGTTTGTAAACTGTGTCTGTGTGTATGTCTGTGCTGCACAAACCGGCGTGTCAGTGCCGCGTGTTCTGCATTTGTGCGCATGCACGTTCGCACACGTCTGTGTCTGCGCCCACCTTAACTTCCATTTACTGACTCACTTAATTCTTCCCTTTTATTCCACCTAATTTCACTGACTCACTTCGCTTCCTTGAATGTACCTCGTGTCACGCAAGTTCTCTTGCTGATCCTAGCCCTCGTTTTTTTTTCACCGTTCACTTGATTTATCGCCATCTGTTTTTCTTCGTCATCCGCTGACTCACCCACTACACACCATTATCCCCTTTTCCTCTCCATCTTCCCCTCCACTGTCACTGCAGCATATCCTGCCATTATTACTGTTATTACTCTGTGTTGACTGAAGCCACTGCAGGAAGAAGGAAAAACTAGTGTGTAGAAGATATTTGAAGGAAAACGTTTAATTGAGGGCAAGTTTATGATATTTGATCCATTTCTATCAAATCTTCAATCTTAAATTGCATAAAAGGAGTTGCAGGTTTGATTTAGCCAGCAATGCCTTCTCTGCTTTATAATTTAGTCTCTACTATTTTCTTCTACTTTGCTCATTCAGAGGACTCCAGCACCATAAAATATTATATATCATACTGTATGATTATACTGTGTGCGGCTTAATTAAATCTGTTTGCTGTTCAATCAATTTTTAAGTAAAGTAGTAGAAAGCAAATATACATTTACTTAAAAACTGAGTGATTTTGTGATATTTGTTCTCGTACTTTTACCTGTAAATGGAGCATTTTTATGTACTTTAAACAAGAATCATACATAATGCGATGATCATTTTGGCATGGTAGGTTATCTGCGTTTGTTTTGTCTGTTAATAGTCCTTTAATGCCTTTAATAGTCTGTGAAAGGTATTTGCTGTATGCTGTGACACAGCAGGGAAACTATTCAGATCATTGCTGTCATAGTAACTGTGAATTATGTCCTTTGGCTGTCGAAATTGTAGATGAGTGATAAGGGATCCGAAAATGTTGCGACAAGATGATGCACCTGTTTCTCTCTCTTGCTGCACAAACGCACGCACACACGCAGAGGCATGCACACACTGAGCCTCAGTGCTGTAATGCCTTTCATTATTTCAAAATGGCACCCCGTGGTGACTCATGAACATTGCAATCTCCATATAGCAGGTGTTTCAGCACAGTGCAGTCACATCTGTATCATAAAACATGCTCAAACTAATATATTTAGAGTTCAATGGTATTCTCATATGAAAGCTGACTACGTATTTTTAGCTCTCGTGCACTGGTATCATTTTTTCTTCTTTGTCTCTTTGTTTCCTGCAGAAGCCAGCTCCAGCTCTCTAGCAGGCATCCTGTGTGGAATTGCCGTGGCTGGTGTGGCAGCAGTTGCTGGATACTTCACCTATCGGAAGAAGAAACTGTGCTTCCAAAATAGACAGGGTAATTATCTCGCCGAGTAGTCCTTTGAAAGGTGGTACCATCACGGTACCATTTACACATTTCTTTAGCCAAGCTCATATGTGAGATGGATGGTGTGTGCGTGCGTGTGTGTGTTTGTGTCTTTGAGGTTTTGGAGGTCAGCAATCCTTCTTTGAGAGACAGAGCAGACTCAGCTTTAGAAAGTCTTATCAGTTATGGTCAACTCACACACCCCGACCTGCATAGCAACACAGCAAACTCAGCGTCATTTTCATTTACTGTCAACATTAACAACAGGCCATTCTGGTTTTCAGTGATAAAAGGCAAATGTCAGAATTGAGAATAACAATTGCACTGTGAATGTGACCATTAATAGCTGGTAATTATCAGTTATCTAATTGCGAATAAAGATCAATTTTAGAATTTAATTGGCCCTATGCCTCTGTGGATTTCCGAGTGATAAATAAATGATTCTCCCTCAGATGAAAATCGAGAGCGTACAGACAATATTGTCATAAGCATTTACAGCCCAGAGCTGCTCCACTGACTATAAGTGGGAGGTCCCGACTGCACACATATGAGCAGTTTAGCACATTTACGCCAGAAATAATGAATCAAATTTTCATGGTGGTGATAATAAGCAATTAGAGCCGAGAAATATTAACATCCTCAGAAACTCCCTCTGGGTGCTCTCTCTGTCATGCTTAATTTATGGTCAGCTGGGCTGTATAGTTTCACAATTACAGAGGAGGAATAGAGCCCTCTTTGTCATATTTGCCAAAGGCTACAATATACAGTGATCCATGTTAATGAGTAGAAAAAGGAGTTAGTTAGCTAAATGCTCAAAACATGTGATGTCTTGTCTTGTGTGGCGTACGACTGACTTTTAATCTCTGTCTTTAGAAGCGGATCCAGAGGCGGCACGCAAAGCTGACCCAGCAGAGGCTGAGTCAGATCCGCAGGGTATGACACACATATATAAAACACATAAACACACAAAAAATACATTACTTTTGAATGCTTTGACCTTTACAGTGGGATTTTTTTTCTGTTTGCAGTCCTTGGCAACCTGCTGAACTCCCCCTAGACCAGCAATGATCAGACGACTGACTGTCTCGACCAACTACAGTCGACAAAGAGGCAATCTCACTGTTAGGGCTCCGTCCTCTGTAGAGCTATATTACTGTGAGGCCCCAGAGTAGGGGCTGTGCGTGTGTGTGTGTGTGTGTGTGTATGTGTGTGTATGTGTGTGTGTGTGTGTGTGTGTGCGTGCGTGTGTGTGTGTGTGTGTGTGTGTGTGTGTGTGTTTGTGCGTGCGTGCGTGTGCATGTGCATAAATGTGGGGTAAAAGGAGTTCGACAAGAAAAAAGAAAAGTAAATATTCTCTATGTGAACCTTAGGGGTTTTATGATTGTCACAACTTAGGAATTTATTGAAATGATTGGCCAAATTTTCTACTTTAAACCAAATCAAAAAACTTTTGTTTGATGAATTATGACCATGGGGTGGCTAACTACCTTTTCTTATTGTTATTTGTATGGCTACCATCTAGTTCTTGTAAGTGTGAATACAAACCAGTGACGGATTCTGATGTTGTAGTTATTTAACTTTATACTGAATTCTTACAAGTGAAATTTTCTATTTCTGTCATTGTTTGAGCCATCCATATGATTTTGAAAACCCGCTCACTTAAGTTAAAACAGCTCTCATTTTCTATACCATTATCTGCAGTATACATGCAGTATAGACGGATAACAGGGGGCTTCGATAACTGCCACTGCATCCCCCGGATTTTGGTGAGGAATGATTGTATAGGCCTTTTTCTCAGCAGACACGTTGACTTGTCACAGTGTGTTCCTGATGAATGAGACAAAGTTGTCTCCTGTGAAAAGGCCTGTAGGATCCTAGGATTCTGGGGGATGCTCTTAAATGGTCCACTCTGTGTGAAGAGGGCCTCTGATGTCACTGTATGTTTGTGTTTGTTTGTGTGTCTATTGATCGGTGAAGGGGCTTAGTCTTTAATCCTGTTGGGTCACTATCACTCTTCCTCAGTCTGGTCAGTGAATGAAATGAAGACAATTCTAATTAAACACTCAAAAGTACAAATAAAATTTAAAATCTATATGCAAATTCAAACATATGAATTTAATTACCAGTATTTTCCATACAAAAAAAAAGATATTTAAAATATATTTCTAAATTTAACGAAGGGGGTTGAAGTGACGTCTTGTCCAACCCATTGTGACAATGGAGGAATGATCACCTGATATGAACAAATTCAAAAGAGGTCATGTAGTGATGTATTACACATTGTTCTGATGTAGTCTGTGTTAATCTAGTTGTGATGCAGTAGTTTCTTCTCTTTAGTGCCTTTCACTGACGCAGCCTGACTTGACCAATTTTCAGACACACAGAGGAGACCTGGAGCTAACGCAGTTGACGAATGTATCAAAAAAATATATCTTAGACAGATAATTGAGGAATGTAAAGTGATGCTTGTGCGTGTAAAACTGTTCCATTATTGTACATTATTGCAACAGATCTTACATATCTCTCCACAGAGGGCCAGTTAGTTATTTTATTTCCAGTAATTTTTTTGACAAATGTGGCATCCCACACTGGTTAGACAGCCTCCGTTTAAACTTTCCTCACTGTGTGTCTCTTCATGTGAGCAAGCCAGTCGCTGTGACAGTGTTTTTGTATCATTCATATCCCCACATTACAAACGCCATTCACCTGTGATTTTTATATGAATTCAATATTTAGCAGTGGTGCCTCAGAGCTGACACAGATAATCGTTCGTCAACTTGCTTGCTGTGGTATTTTGTGATTATTACTGTGAAATGCCGAAGCAGTGCTATTGAAAAAAAAAGAAAAGAAAGCCCAACCTTTTTTTTTTTACAGCTGTAGCACAAAAATATTTACTTCTGAATGTCTTTCTGTTGCCTTGCAGTTTTGTACTTGCTCTGCTCCCTTTAAACACAGGGTCATAGAGGTCGCATAGTGCTGCGGTTCATGTTAAGTGTTACTTAAAGCACCATATAGCTGCAATACAGGACAGAGACTGTTGCTAACAGCCTTGCCTCAAGCTGAGAAATATAGTCTTTGATGTCACATATCAAATAATTCTACTGTAGAAACTGTCGACTGGATGCCAGTTCAAAGTTCGCTTTGAATTGCCTTCTTATCCTGTAATCTGTGATAGACTGGGTTTCTCTCGACACACTAAACAGGTGGATGTCTTATGTCTGAAATCTCTTATGACCTTGCTACATTGGGATGGAGTGATAATGCACAAAGTACCCTCTGAATAATAGTACAAGCATTCAGATATAGCCACTGATGCCTTCAGAGCAGAAGATTCTCCTTTTAATGCAGATCTGGCCTCCTCCGTGTGCTCCAGTGAGCGCAATAGGAATCAGCATGAGCGCTCTGCTACCACACAGTGCACAATAGGAAAGTTTTTACCCAGGACTGATTTGATGTAGAGACTAAAACAACAACAAAATGTCCTTCAACAGAACAAGCACTGCTTGTGTTTTGAGCTGGGTCAACTTCATTTTTGTCCCAGGCAGTCAGATTCCTTGAAACTATCCAAACCAGAATGTAAACCAAGGCAATCTTCAACTTATTGGGTCCTGAAGTGCACTTTGCAGCTAATGCTGGGGCATCAATCATGGCGCTGACCAGTCCTGCCTTATACCACCTCTTGAATATCCCAGAGAGGAAAACAAAAGAACCATGTCATCTACAGAGAGAAACGGTGAAACGAGCAGAGATGTTTTGCAGGTTATTTTAATAGCAATCTCTACGGGAGAAGCACTTTCCTATCCTGTATACGTCTTGATTCATTCAGCATTCATTTAGACAATTCATTTTCCATTTAGATTAGTGTAACTTTTTATTTAAATATTCTGTGTTTTTGTTTTGTGTAGGAACCGTAGTCTTCATTTTTGTCATCTGGCACTTGTGTTGGTCTTCTGAAATTGTGTAAATAATGTCTGAGGAGTCAATTAAACGTGGGAGTTGGTGTGTTATTCCCCTGCCAAAATGCCTTGCGTGTTTTTTTTGTTTTGTTACTATAGTATTACACACAATGACCTTATTTAACTCATTCAACTTTGTCACAGAAGATAATATATATACAGTATATTGCGTAATTAGTGTTTGTCGTTGATAGAAAAAGACCATTAGGTAAAGTGTGTGTGCTTGCAATGCTTTTGTCTCTTTGTTTGTGACTTTCCATTAGTCAATCCAACACAATGCATTGTTTGGAATATCAATAGAGCTCAGGGAGGAATAAAAAACGAACAGTCATCATAAAACATGACCTTCGATGCTTGATATGTGAGGTAACTATTCAAGGGGAACTTTGTGAATGATTTATGTTGATAGGTCCACCTGAGGCTCTCAGAAGGTCATGCGCATGATTCCTATATATGTGCACATATTTATTTCACACCTGTCAGCCATCACACCCATGTATGAGTAGCTATGGAGACCTCATATTAGGGCTCGTTTGGGTTAGGTTTCACAAATCACGTTAAGTTCCATCCACAGTCTTTTATACAGGAATGAGGAATACGGTGTATGAGGGAATTGACCTTAAATGACTTCTGCTTGGCATTATGTGTAAAATACTAAAAAAATTCAAAGTGGATAAACATGTGATTTTATGTTCCCCTCTAACATGATTTACTCAAATTATCATTATTTTACCTATCAACCTGTGAACTGTGATATATGATTTGCAAATTATTATCATTATTATATATATATATATGTATATATATATATATATATTTGTTGTTGTTGTTGTCATGTTTTTTATGTTATCTGACTTTTTTGTTTTGTTGTATATTGGTCTTGTTAAGTATATTGTGTGTTTGTTAATTTACCGTAAAAAAAATCCAAAGAAAAGAAAACGAAAAAAGGAACGAACATTGGCGTGCGCGTTTACTCCACGCGTTAAGGGGCGGGGCGGAGTCGTGTGGGCGGGGCCAGTGGATCGTGCGAGGCAGGAAATGGGGGACGTGTTTGTAGTTTTATGAATCGGAAGCGTGTGTGCAGGGATGAGGTGAGTTCGCCGAGATTTTCTACATCAGCTACGGTACGTTCTTCTGAAAAATGACGAAGATGCGTCCATCCGTGTCCATTACGCGTCCGTGACTTGAGACTCACAGACGTGGGCTCCTGCAGACGGAGCAGTGCGGAGATCCGTCCATGCTGTTGTGAGAGGACGACGTCCGTTCATCGTGACCTGGACTTTGACCTGTGGGGTCGCGTTTTGTGCTCTTGTCCTCTCGTTTATGATCTCCAGGGCCGATCAGCCCAGACTCACCGTCACGTGACCACGTGCACCAAAGTTGACCTCGTGCAGTAGGAAGTTTGACGTGGGAAGAACAGCTTGAGGAGGACCGCACGTCACACGAGAGCAACAATATATCGGAGACATTTCCAATGCAAAAGCAATCATTTGTTTTTGGTATTTTTACAGTGATGATCTCATTGGCATAGTGAACAGAAATGTATGTTGACCCTTTTTTTTTTTTTTTTTTTACATTTATAGGTCACAAATGTGATCTGATCTCATAAGTATTGGGGATAGACAAACAGAATGTGCTCATAAACTAAAAACATGTTTAACCTACAGTGTCTGTGTTGATCACACACTTCAATCATTCACATTGCTATAGTGGGAAGACATGTCATTGAATTTGGTTCGTTCTTCGTGCAGAGCTGCGTCGGCTCTGACAGATTGTCAGGATCAACCGGCTGCTGGCTCCTGTCTGACTGCTGGACTTCAGTCAGCAGTCAGACAGGAGCCCCTCGAAAATGTCGTTCAAAAATGAAACTTCGATGAAAAATCTGAGTCATTTTGAGTCAAATCTATACATAGATACAGACAAAGGTTTGACTTAGGTCTTGCCGTTGTATTTTCGAAGAGACAGAGTCCAACGTGAAAAGTCATGTCTTAATTAACCGGTCAGCTGACTGAATTATTCAATCACAGGGTGGTTTATTTATTTTTCTTTTAAGTTAATCCCTGTCATGTAATCTTTTACCTCGAGGTCCACCCTGGGAGCGCCTCTTCTTCTCCTCCTGCTCCTGGCCGCAGGAAGTGATGGCACAGGAGCGGAGATGGACAGGAAGCCTAACTTTGTCCTGATGATGGTGGATGACCTGGGTATCGGTGATGTTGGGTGTTACGGTAATGATACCATCAGGTACATCCCGAGTGTGCATCGCTTCGCCCACCCACTCTCCGCTCCCGTTCTCTTTTATTCTCTGACTTTTCTCACTAACAACTTCTTCATCAGCACTTTTTGTTTATTATGTCAGTTGTGTGATGTTATCTATCTGACATGCTGAGCAGAAATCTGCTTTTTGTCTCTCTATGTATACGTGTGTCCTGTCTTTTTAGTCGTCCTATATATTACACCTGCTCTGTCCCCGTAGGACTCCTAACATAGACAGACTGGCGTCTGAAGGGGTGAAGCTGACGCAGCACATCGCAGCTGCTCCTCTGTGCACTCCGAGCCGGGCCGCCTTCATGACGGGGCGTTACGCCCGCCGCTCAGGTGATTCTAAAACCCTATTCAGATTGTGTAACTGGAGCCATCTGCTCATGTTTGTACAGTGATGTTCGTGTCAAACGGAGTAGGATCCGTATTTTTTTAAATACCCTCTGTTTTTTTTTTTGCACGTGTGTGTCTGTTGAGTAGGAATGGCTAGCGCAGGCCGCGCCCAGGTGCTGCTGTTCCTCGGGGGTTCGGGGGGGCTTCCAGCAAGCGAGGGCACCTTCGCTAAGAGGCTGCAGCAGCAAGGATACACCACTGGCCTAGTGGGTGAGATAACGTAATGTGAGCATTTACTCACTGGTCCTCATTATGGAATTTTCTTCCAATTATGGAAGCAGTTTGACATCATCGTTTTCACACTTTACAAGCATTGGCATGCAGCACACAAAAGAATGAATGGTTTCACATTAGGCATATACAATGTTCAAGGAAGAGAAAGATACAATGCATTTCACTTGTCTCTCTGAGGGAGGCTCCCTTGTGCCGTCAGCCATCAGACTGCACAATGCCACAGCACCAACAGTCTAAACCAAATCCCAACTGCACTACCATGTCATTTGTATATAAATGTTATTTTATACTGTACATTCTTGTGTATAGTATTTGTTTTTGTAATGACATAGTATTTCTATTTTTATCTTATCTACCTCAGATTCTGTTTCTATTTCTACTTTCTCTTATATTCTACTCTATTTTATTATCACATTTTCCCGTGCTGCCACACTTTGTGCTGCTCTGTTGATTCTGCATTTCCCCTGCGGGGATAGATAAAGGTTCATCTTACCTTATCTTATCTTATTTTAACTTCTTCAAGTATGAACTGTTAAAAGTTTTACATCAAAGGGCATTGGATGAAGACACTGCTGATAATAAACTTCCTGTCAGGTCTATCTGATTAGTGATAAAAACTATATTGCACTATATCACATTGTGTTGTTCAGGTTAGGTAATATTAAAGGAAGAAAAGGCCTCAGTGTCCTCATACTGCCCATTCCTGCAGCCCCTCTTTTCACCTTCTGTCTAAAACGCCGGGATGTCTTTTATTTGTGTGTATGAGCTGGCTGCTAATTTGTTCTGATGTAAAGGGTATCACTCTTACCTTTTGTGAGCGACTCAAACATGTCGCATTTGAGCCAGGATTGAGCTGGCGGTATCCACCATGACACCCCTCGCTCCCCCAACCCCAGTGTCTGGGTTTTGTTCTGTTTTTTACATCTCTTCTACGTCTGTATGCACCTTCTCCGTCACAAATTCTCCGTCGCTACGACGGAGTTCCATCAATTGGATGCCATGAAGACTGCCATGCTATGAGTTCAGTGTAGGTCTGAATGAAAGAAGCAAGGGGAGGAGGTGTAATACCATGAGCCCGGGGGGGCTACATGAAACCGTGAGATGTCGAGCAGACTCACTTTTTTTTCGATGAAAACCTTTAGGAATCTTCCACACTGTGGGAAAAAAATGTCCGCCCTAAACAAAATTTTAAAAAACAAGCCAGACAGTGTATACATGAAGTGGTGTTCAGTTGACCTTATAAACTCACTATGCAAGTAGTGCAAGGGCCCTGCAAATTATATGAATCAGAATTTTCCTGAACAGGTCCTAAAAAAATAAAATAAATATTGATATTATTTGTAGGAATATTAAACAGGCAAACGTGTTCACTCACTGTCTGCCTAACCGAGCTGGACAGAACATGTCTTGGACTGTCTGTGTCCTGCTTGGCAGCCACTGCCACGACGGTGACATCTCAAAGTTGAGAGGGAATTTTAACTATTATGATGTTTTGTAAATGCCAACAGGCATCAGTACTCATGACATACAGCTAGGAAAACCAGGTTGCATTTGCAACGCATGTTCCTATGCAGGAAATAAAACTCAGACTTTCTAGCAGCAACCTCTGTGGGGACCTATGGTCTATGGTGGGAACCAGTGCAGATAATACGTGAGCGTGATGGCACTCTTCATAGGAAGTCATCATTTTAAAGCAGGTCAATGATTATCCAGTCTCTTGGCCAAGGTTTAGTCACAACTCTGGACTAATGCAAGATGGAAAGCAATGGGTTGCCATCGGCAATATTGAATTTAAAAAGTTGATTTGCTTTTCAGCGAAGCCATAGTAGAAATAGTATTAATATATTTGAAAATCTTTAAATGAAGGACAAAGTTTGAATTGACCTGATGCAACTTATAGAATTGATTATATTATTTATAATTTACAGGTGCTATGTCAAAGTTTGTCAGTAGAGGAGATGCAGGATCATCAGCCAGTACTAATTACCAGCCAAAAGCTCCATATTGTTATTTATTACCTTAAGATTTTAAAGAAAGTAGTCTATTCTAATAGTACAACTTTTTCTTAGACAGACAGATGCAGATTGAGCAAACTGTTTGTAGTGGGAACGCTAGTTTGTTTGGTTCACCGTAAACAAGTAAAGGCAGCACAACAGGGGGTCTTCTTATCGGCAATATAGCAGGATCTCGGTATTAAAGGTATTGCAGACACTGGCATCTTGTTTTGCAATAAAGGCGCAATATTCCTGCCTTGAACGGCCTGTGTAAAAGGGTGCTTGTGTCTCTACAGGTAAGTGGCACTTGGGTGTGAACTGTGAACGCAGAGGGGATCACTGTCATCACCCAAACCAGCACGGCTTCAGCTATTTCTACGGCCTGCCATTCACCCTGTTCAATGACTGTATGCCAGGAGAGGGGAGCGATGTCATGGCAGACCTCCAGGTCACACTCAGACATATGGCCATTATTCTTGGAGTTGGACTTTTCACACTGGTAAGTGGGATTTTGTGTCGCCTTTCTTTTCCGTTCCTTTGAAATAATCACGTGGAGGTAGATGTGGAATCAGAAAAAAATGACGGATCTAGAAAACAAAATTAAAAACAAAACTGAACAAAAATGAGAGAGGCATCAGAGTTGCCAGACGTCGAGGAAGAAATGAGAAAACAAAGAGTTGCTGTGCTATTCGCCCCAAAGCAAAGTAACTAATGTGTAAACACTTAGACATGAGCCACAGGTTGGAAAAAAAGATTGGCAACAGAAGCTGCAATTGTGAAGCTCACAGTCACACGAGCCAGAAACCTGTTTGGGCGCAAAGCAGAGCAATGTCGAGACTGAAATTTGGTGAGGACTTGGCCATGGTGAGTCAGACAAATGGGAACCAGCTGTGCCTCAGGTAGAGCAAGCGAGAAAGCTTGAAACTACTTCAGCATTTGTTCTGAGGAGGAAAAATTAACAAATAGAAAATAAAGAACGGCAACAATTGGCCTGCAGGGAGACAGAAATTTATGAAACTCTTTTTAGATCTAAATTTACTGCACTGACTGTACGAACAAAGGACACAATGTACTACTGGTTTCACTGGGTGAAACTAACTTCTGTGGAAGTGGTTTGTGTTATCATCTAGTGGCGAAAACATGGTATTGCAGCAGCATCCACCTCCAGTGCCATCTTACATTACATGTCCAGTGCAATACAGGGAAACAGTCCCCATAATACTCATAATCAAATACTCCTGCTATCAGGATGTATTAAGAAAAATCAAGAGAGAGAGAATTCAGTACCCTGTCAGTTGGAAAATAAATGAGAAATGAATGTGAATTGAGCTCATCACATGTAGTTGCATGTTGTTGTACACCGTGGTTTCATTTTGTGTGTGGATGTGTGGTGTCATTGCAGGTGTGTGTCCGTGCGTCTGGCCTCCTTGAAGTCAGCCTGTGGCTCCTGGTTTCACTTTTCCTTATTAGTATCCTAGCAACTGCTGTTTGGTATGTGCCTTTTAAACTCTTGCCGACCTGGAACTGCATCATCATGAGGAACCAAGACGTTATCGAACAGCCAATGACAGTGGAGACGCTGCCCCAAAGGTTGCTGGGAGAAGCACAAAACTTTGTGAGGAGGTAGGAACACACCAGTAAAAAAGCACATTTATTTCTTTAACACGAATCCTCTGAAAAAAGAAAATGGCAACACAACTGTGAACTACTGTGAGTAGTATCATGTTAAGGATTATAGCAGTTTCCTATTTCGACTTGACTGATTGACTGCACTTGCCCACATCACAGAGACAGCATTAATTGAATCTGCTTATGATTTTCATTTTTTCAAGGTACAAAATGTAATTGTAAAAAGCAACAGAAAGGACAAGGCTGGGATATGTCTATATCTCTCTTACAGTCAACACATTCCATAAAAAAGACCAACACAGACAATCTGTCTCTCAATATTTTCAGACTTATTAAAAATCCTTTTTAAGTAAGTAAGTAACACTTAGGCATTGAATTATTTTCAGCTGCAGGTGAATACACGTGGTCCCTAGCTGAGCATTTACACCACCAGCATTGTGTATTTGGGATTGACTTGAAATAAAATACGATCTCTGTCTTTATTGTTATGAAGCAACACATCAATATGTAGTTCACTGATGAAACACTGTTTGATTTATGGCCTATAAGGCAAAATACAACGTCGATGTTTCATTAATCATACTTCACATGAAACATTGTAAATTGTTTATACAGTATTTTAAAATGACACTCATGCCTGATGAGCGAGCTTCTCATGTTACGTCTTCCTCCGCAGGAATAGCGATCGTCCATTCCTCCTCTTCTTCTCATTAGCCCATGTCCACTCACCACTCTTTGAAACCCCTGCCTTTGCCGGCAAAAGTCGCCATGGTTGTTATGGTGACAACTTGGAGGAGATGGACTGGATCATCGGTGAGTGAGGGCTGTGAAGCAAACGGGTTAACGTTCAGTGTGTAGGATTTAGTGCCAGCTATTGATACAACCCCTCTCTAGCTCATTGTAAGGTAACAAAAACACATCAATTCTGGAATAAGCATCTGGAATGAGCAAAAAATAATTATGAATATTATAATTCGTTTATGTCAATAGATCCCTCTAAATCCTAAACACGGGACCTTTGATACTAGCATGAATTGTTTAATATTACATTACCTGTCGCAGGCGGCAAACTATAGAGAGACCTTTCATATGGCCTTTTCAGTGAGGCCCTTATTTTCCGTTTATCATGATAGATAATTATAAACCTTTCAACATATTGTGGTTTACATGATCTGCTAAATTGGTAGCTTGTTTATACTGTGTCTGATTGTGTTATTCAACTCTTGCAATGCAATAAAAAAGACCCAAGTACTTTAACCATTGGGAAAGCGGGAACACCAGATCATGAAACTCTGTTTATGCAGTTCAAACTCCCTTGCATGATTTATGATTTATGAACAGGAAATCTTTAATACTCATTTTTTTTCTAGGCAAGTTGACGGAGACAGTGGATTCTCTCGGCCTGGCCAACAATACTCTGATGTACTTTACATCAGACCATGGTGGGCACCTTGAGGACGCTAACTCGAGAATTGGCCAGAGTGGCGGCTGGAACGGCATCTATAAAGGTACAGTAAAAGATGTCTTAAACTGCGTTATCTAAAGTCTTTGCTATCTTTGATTTATTCATTGCGAATATGCAAATGGTTCCTTGGAATCTGATGTCAAAAACATATGTATTTTTCATTTCATTAACTGCAAAAAGACATTTGTGTTGTTTAATTTGTCTTGATTTCTCACCTTTAGGCGGGAAGGCTATGGGGGGCTGGGAAGGCGGGATTAGAGTGCCTGGTATTTTCCGCTGGCCTGGCAGACTGGCAGCTGGGACAGTTGTAGATGAACCCACCAGTCTTATGGACCTGTACCCTACACTGAAGTATTTAGCCAAGGACACACTACCAGACAGGTACCGACTGGCTGATACGTATGTTTTCATTGTATTGTGTGTACTCTTGTTCACCAAGTCCATTTACACAGTTTTCTCATGGAAAGGTTGAAAAATGTCTGTACATGGTACACTAAACCATAAAACAGAGTAACAAAAGCAGGGGAGATAAGACCACGAGACCACTCTGAACTTGAGCATGTTGTCGCCAGATGATTTTCTTGAGTCGAAGCACATAGTTTCTTTGGTAAATGAAATTCTGGAAGGTGGCTTTCACCTGAACGCTTCGTATCGCACTCCGCCATCCGGCTTTCACAATGTTGTATCTTTAGCTGTGTCCCAACAAAGGTGTGGGTGGGTATGTATATCTTTATAATATGCCTTTTTATTTAATTTCTCAAAATGTAAAGGCTTTTTATTTTAAAAATTAACTTCTGTTCTGTCTGAAGTTCCGTGTGACGGTGAGCAAAGATTGATAATTAATGTTTCATCACAGAGCAAAATGTCAAAAAGTCTACCATCGCATCTGCATGTAGTGCTTTACCTCCTCAAACCTTCGCCTCTGTCGTCTACCTCTCTTTATCGTACCTTTCTCACAGACTTTTAGATGGCCATAACCTCATGCCTCTGTTGGAGGGATCGGTCAAGCGATCAGAGCATGAATTCATGTTCCACTACTGTGGCGTCTACCTGAACGCAGTGCGCTGGCACCCGCCTGGCAGTAAGTTGATCTTAAGTGATCTTATTTTGAAGAGATAGATTTAGATTTTAATAGTTCTGATTCAAGTTCAGCTTATCAAGTTGAATTGAACCCTGGTTCTGATACCTAAACATAGTGAAAGCACAAACAGCCAAGTAGTATTTTGTAATTCTTTCTGGCTAAAAGATAAAATAAATATAAATATTCTTAATACTCTTGGAAAGAAAAGCTGTTTATTCCATCAACTCTACAACTGCCTTCTTATAGCTTAGTGCAGTAAAAGGTTTTTCATGTAGATGACCTTCGTCTCTTGGCACATTTAGAACCACATAAAATCAGAACCATTGCTCAGCCCAGTCATGATTAGGTTGTTACTGGGCTTTACCGTGTCTTAGTATAATGTGTGTGTTTTCATCCAGGTGACTCCGTCTTCAAGGTGCACCTTTTCACTCCCAACTTCTCTCCGCCGGGAGCCGTCGGATGCTATGACACAAAGGTCTGTCTGTGTCACGGAGAACACGTTACACACCATGATCCACCGCTGATGTACGACATTGTCCACGACCCCTCAGAGTCCCGCCCACTAACCCCCGACACTGAGCCCCGATATGCTGAAGTCCTTGAGCAGACTGGCAAAGCTGTGGAAAGGCATGAAATGACCCTAGCAAACAGGCATGTGTCCGACGACAAGCATTCAGTCGCTGTTCAAAGTCAGATGAGCTGGGAGAAGATTCTGTGGAGACCCTGGCTTCAGCCCTGCTGTGGGACTTTTCCTTTCTGTAGCTGCAAAGAGGACGCGCAACATATTTAAAAGAAAAACTCCCCCCGTCGCTTTGAAAACTTGAAGACAAATACAAAGAGCTCGGGCTTGGCGAAGCTTCTTTGGAATCTGCAGTAGGGTTTTTTTTACTGTTTGAAGGAACAATAAACTGCTGAGGCGTGGGTGCCCAGGGTGCATTCAGGGGCTTTGACCATTCCAAGTGTTCACTGCATTATACCTGTTTTCAGTGCCTAATTACACCATACATACTCAGTACAGTGGAGTTGAAGATTAATCTGAAGACGCATGAAGGAGAATTCTGTTCATTCATTAAATGAAGGACCGGTTTAGCTGTTGCCCTTATTTTTACAAGGAAAAATGTCAACAGTGCTTGGATTACATGATTAAATAAAGATGATAAATCGCTGGCGTTTCTGTTACTGTACTTGAATTCAAGCTTATAGGGAGGTTATTGTAATGCTCAGGATGGCATTCTCTTTCTTTAATGTAGCTAATTCAGTCAAATATTTCAATTTAGTTGGACTGAAAATTGAGGACGAAGTTAGAGTAGGTGCCATTAGGGGGCAGAGTCAGACTGTTGGATGCTGCCCTGTGAGCGAGAGGGGTAAGGGGAGTGAGGAGTAAGTGAGGGAGAGATTCCAGTTAGCTCTCTGGGATGTTGAGTGATGTTCATTTTGCGTAAATACCAGCAGTATGCATATTTTCAATGCAAACCAAATCTGTACACAGATACTTAATCACCATCTGTAGTACCATCTGTAGTACCAATATGCAACATTGAGGTGTTGCTGTAACATTGTATAATATTGCATTCTGACGTTAGAAATGGAAACCCTTTGTTATTTTTCCATCCTAAGGGCATTTCTTCTCCAGCAATCCTCTTTCCTTTTCTTCACTCCTTCCTTCCTTCCCCTTCTCTTATCCACAAAATTCTCACCTATGCATCTGTATCATTTGGGTGACATAATAATGCTTTTTGGTCTCACAAAATGAATTTCCTTTTTACTCACTCCCCTTCAGTGAGATCTGAGCTCACATTCAGATGCTGAGCAGCGCTAAGGCAGGATGGATGTCGGTCACCAGCTTGTCCTCCTTCGACCACAAGGACATTACCCTGCGGTTCCACAAATCTTAAATAATAAGAGACTTTGAAGAATGTGCGAACTTCTCCATCATCAACATTCTCCCTTCAGCAGTGTCTGGCTGTCAGAACATCAAAGTTTGTTACAATGGCAGCATGTAATTGCTCTCCTTCCTTCCGTCCCCTCTGTTTCCTCTGTCTCCATCTCTTGAAACTGTCTACTTCTCCACTCGCATCTGCAAGTGAGGAGGGGAATTTCAACATCATCATCATCACTGCAACCATTGGCATCACGGTCACAGCATTTACTTCTCTCCCTCCTGCAGAGGCTTGTACATTATACCCTCAGCAAGTTCATTACACTATAGCCACTCCATTATATCCCTAACCGTAAATCATGCAGTCGACCATACATAACGACATTTGGCTGTGCATCAGAGTTAATGATGGCTGGTGGAGTAGAATGTTGCTGGCTGTTCATCATGTCACACACACACACACACACACGTAACCATGTGCACACGTAGCCGCATAGAAACTTACGCATGTGCACACGTGTCGATACACACACATGAGTTTGTACTCACGAGCACATTGTATATCATGTTGTTTTGAACAGATCAGTGGTTTTCTGTAAAGGTCACTGTTCCCGGAGACGCCATAAAGCATTTTTATAACCCTCGCTTTGACACACATTAACACACAACTTGAAGAGATGGGGAAATTGCAGGGGTGGCTTAAACACACTAGAAATAGGTTTCCAGCATGAAACATATCATACACACACACACACACACACACACACACAATAATAGCTAAGGGGCTATTATTGCATTGTTTTTAATTTAGTTGCCTAGTTGGATGATGCTAAGAATAGAGATTATTGTAGACAAGAGAACATTTTTGAAATAAACATTACCAGCCACCTGTGGCAGATTATCTTATGCTGTGGAATGTGTTTTCCATCTTTGCAGTTAACGTTTACGCACTTTTAAATTTACTGACAAATGTTTGATTTTGATGTTGTTATTTTTTGATGATGTTTGATGAAGTTTAATTTATTAGAACTAGCCAATCGCACACAAAATTTGTTCTCTCTGTCAATTACTTGATTACTTCAGATGGACAGCATTGTAACCTTTTGGTTGACCATTAAGGAGATAACATAACTTATTTAAGGGGATAAATGACATAACGTACAGTTTTAGGAGATGCACTCATTTGATTCGAGGGTTAAATGAGAGAATAATGCTTTCATGTCTGTGTATTAAGTACTGAGTTTGGGACATGAAAGTGGCTTTCTTTACATGTCTGAAACACGACTTTGACCATTTAAAATGATATTTAAATTCAGAGAGGATGTTTTGTTTTACATCTGTTCATAACTGAAAATACTCAAGTAGGCTAGCAACTATTTGTTGTGAAACTGTGGGAAGGAAAACTAGATGTAAATCTATTTATATACGGGACAATCGGGGCAGAGTCTCTGTGGCCAGTCAGTTGCCACATTACTGTTCGGTTTGGCTGAGGTTTTTCGTTAAAACCACCACTGACCTCCGTGGTAACGTTGTCACATACCATTACAATCTACAGCCCGGGCCCAATGCAGCGTGCACTCTTTGCCCTCTTATCCCAGTTTATTGCCTTTTATTATTTCCTCAAAATTAAAGCTTACACAGTCTGCAGTGGTTTGAAAGGCCTGGGGCCACATGAGCAGGGAACCAGATAAAACGTATGCAGTGGAATCTTGAAAAATAGATGCATTCATGAGATTTCAGGGTAAAAATATTGAGATTTCACAGCTGCAAAGTTTCTGCAGAGCACATTACATTTCACATCTCAACACTACTAAATTCCCCAGCCTTCCTGAGCAACTAGTTCAAGAAAAGGACCAATATTGATCCATGTGCCCATATACAGTATCTCTGGGTAATCGATGCATATGGGGTGAACAAAAATAGCAGCAAATCTCTGTGGTTTGTCAGTTGCCTGTTGCTTTGTTCTGTTTTCTTCAGATGTGGTCTCACCTACCACAACAGATCGCTGTGGCAAAGAAGTGATTACACACCATTACAACCCTGTTACATTAGGAAGCATGGAAAATGTGTGTGATGGAGAGAGGGAGAGAGAGACAGAGAGCAAGCAAGCAAGAGAGAGTCTCTGCCAGGTTTCACAATGAATGGGGCTTTTTAGAGTTGCAATTAGTGCACATCACATTTGTGTGCATTCAGTTTGTGTCTATGTGTGAGGACGTTGTACAAAGAGGAGCTGCAGAGGAATGCATTGTTTCTTTTAATGCTAAATGTCAAAGCAGTAGCAGATTTTCAAGCACGCACCAATGAGTTTTGTGAGCTTATGTGTGTGGGCCGAATTGGTTACGCACTGGGCCGAATTGGTACCGTGTGATATATGTTCCAAAGGATGAGATGCTGTCTCTGCTGGGGAGCTTTCACTGCACACACAGGCCCGCACACACACACACACACACACGCACACACACACACGCCCACGCAAACGAACTCTGACCGACTCTAAGCCTTTCTCAGTCCCTGCATGTCATTACTCTGTCCTTGCATCTAAATGTAGATCTTTTTTTAATCCCAGAGACCTGCAGGGCAGTGGTGCTGTACTATATCATACTGGGTTCTTGTGTACGTGTGTTTGTATTGTGGTACAGTGTCACTGTGTGGTTTGAGTGTGTGGTGCCATATGGTCAAAATTACCCCTCACAGGGGACAAGGCTCCGAGCAGGGAACAGGGCATTTGGTTTTCAACACACACACACACACACACACACACACACAAACACATGCACGCTCTCCACACGTATATCACTAATGTGCACCGATTAGTGACAAACACAACACTTTCAGTCATTAATATTCCCATGCGCACGCACATGCACACTCTTGCATAGACACAACCACAAACGGACACACTACCCCCCTGCAAACTTTAACATTCAGCCCCAGTTTGGTGACAGGAAGTGTTTAGGGAGGTGGGGTTTGATGGGGAACAGATAGCTAAATAACGAGGCTAATGATACAATTGTAGCCTTACAGCCTTACACACACACACACACACTGCTTATGCTCTCCTCCTGTCCTTATGCCTCTTGACTGACAGAAATTGGCTGCAACACTCTCATCTGTTTTTCTGTTTACCGTTCCAGAGCAAGAGCTCTCCGGTTCTTCTTCTTGTTTTTTCTTCTATTTTTTGCAGAGGCAACTTTGACTCGGGGGCCAAAAAAAAAAAAAGAACAACTATAGTAAAATGCTTAATTACTCCCAGTTAGTGGGACGCATCATAGTGGTGTGTGTAATTTGGGAGAACTACAGGTTTTCAGAGCGCAACAGCCTGTTTCAACTCTGTCTGCACAGCGATGTCAGTCACTGTGTGTGAATAGTTTCCTGTAGGCTACATGTATGGCCTGCATATGTTCTACAGTTTTTAGAATTTGCATTATTTTTGTCCTGGACTTCCTTTTGTTGAGGCAAGTCATTCAGTAGCCTCATTATGTTATATTAATACTTAAAAGACATGAAGAGGGTTGGTGTTAGGTCATTTCACTACCTAGAGATCATCAACCTTTTCTTAACTGAATAAACTAAATGAAATTCTAAAAATGTGGTAGTGCAGGGGAAGGTGTAGAATGAGCAAAGTGACCAATTATGTGCCACCTTGAAAATTTCACCCCAGGAAACATGTATAGTAACACTCTACAATGTTGTTACTGTCGGTTCAAAGATATAGTGCAAATAAAGTGAAATAAAGTCCATTGTCCAGTGTGGGGGAACCCGGGGGAGGTGGCTGAGCGTGACCAGGCAGTGGCAGGTGAGCAGGTGAACCTGCAGCCAGAGGAGGGCAGCTAGTGTTAGTGGTGAGCAGGCAGGCATACGAATAAACACAAACTGACAAGGTTAGATTCAAGACTGGCAAGGCTTGGCCAAAGCACAGTACCACAGTAAGGGGAAGTTCTGGCTGAAATATATATATCGATATATATATTTCAATCAGGAGACATTGAATTAAGAAATTATATTTATTACAGAATGATATGTGATGACAAATATTGATATTTTCAGTCTTTGGCGCTTAGAATCCATGGGGAGGTATTGAAGCCGAGGGCATCCTGATCAGCAGCAGGTACATCCCCCCATGGAGTCCAGACACTGGTGGTGATGGTGTTGATGGATTGAAGAATCCCCTGAGTGTGCACAGACTGGGCGGTGACGGGGAGGTGGAGGGAACGAAGAACAGCAGCGTGAGAGGACTAAGGCAGGGAGAGAAACCATATTTAAACAGACAGCAGCAAGATGATAGGCTTACGAGGCAGGTGTGTTGCAATGCTATTGGATAGATAAGACCAGCTGATTAACAGCTGATTGCAGGAATGACAGGCTCAGGGAATGACGGCAAGAACTGATGGTGGGTGTGCGTGAATGTGCGACGGCCAGGATGACTGGGACTTAAAGTACAACCGCAGCCGAAGGTAGTCTTCCTGACTGAACTTTAAAAAATCACTGTAGGAGAGAGAAGAAGCTAACATTAGCACTTCAAAGTAATCTAATCTCATAATAATATTCATTATATATATATATATATATATATATATATATTCCTATATATTGCATCATCAAGGAGATCTGCCCACACCAACAGACCAGTAGGCTCAAATCCATATGACAGGAAACAAAAAACAAAACGAAAAAATCTTTCAATGAAAAAATAGGAAAATCCTTTTTCTAACAAAATGTTTAATATAGACCCTCCATTTCTATAATGCATAAATTAATACAACCACAAGCCAGTTTAAAGCATTTATAACATGACCAGATATTCTCTCGTGACGGGATCTAAGGAGGTGAAGAGCAGAGGGAATAGGACACAGAGAGGGAACGAATATTGGACAAATGTTGTGATGGTCAGCGAAGGTGGCTGAGGTGATGTGTGATCGAAAGAAAGGGTAGGAATAGAATATTCAATTGAAGGGTTAAAGGAGACGTAGAGCAGGAGGGACGAAGAGAAGAGAAAGATCATTCTTAAAGAAGGAGGCCGGCCTTTACTGTTTCACATTAGAGAGGAATTGACAAAAGATGAACAAGTAGTGGAACAAAGAAAAACACTCACACTGTAATGATTTGGGGAATAAATCCAAGGAAACGGGCTGAAGGAGGGATGAGAGAAAACATCGATCACAACACATCGATCAAAACCTTAAGGATCTCACTCCGAGGGAGGAGGATAGAGAGACTAAATGGAAAGTGCCAAGTTAGCAGGGAGAAGAAGGTGGCGCTTTGAGTGAGATAGATGGAGAACGTCCATCGTACCAAAAGAGGAGCGAAGTGATCAAACAAGAAGTGAAAAAAAAATAAAAACAAAAAACGATGAAGAGAGAGGATGTAAAGATGCAAAAAGTTAGGATGAGGAGCAAGAGAGGCAGAAACAAATCTTGAATCTAAGATTGAAAACAGTAGAAAGATACATTTTACAAAAAGCCAAAAGAGCATGGACACCCCTGGGTCACACATCTTTCTGTGCAATGGTTTGACAACAGAGATTTGATGGGAACATTTACTCAATTATGGCACTTGATTCAATGTTTCGAGTATCTGTGCTTTGCTGAAGTATTTTCATTTTCTGCTTATTTATACACTTCTCACTATTTAACTACTCCCATTAGTTCCCAGAGGCAAATATTGTACTTTTGACTCCACTATTTTTTATTTTGATAACGTAATTACTAAGCACTATGCAGAATCAGATTTAACAATATGAAAATATAATTAACAAATAAATTATGGTGATTGCAGGACAACCAGGGGGGGAATTAACAGCAGCTACTCAGCAGCAGAGACATTAAAATGAGTTTCATGTTACCAGCTGCAACGATAAAATGACACACTCATTAATACATCAGCAATTACAATCCAGTTAAATAATGTAATACACTGTTCTCAAATATGTCCCACTCTGTATAATGACTACTTGCATTTTTGGTGTATATGTTTTGAGGCTAATACTGTAGTACTTTTTTTTCGAGTAATATTTTGAATGCATGACTTTTATCTGTAGCAGAGTATTTTTGGACTGAAGCAAAATGTCTGGCTATTTCTTCCATGGAGCTAAACCCTTTAAATCAAATTGAAGGGCATCTTAACATGAAGCGTACAGCATATTTCATAGAGTATTGTTCAATAGTAACAGCAATAGTAATGAGAAGAACTTGACCTTGACCTTATTGGAGATGTTTAAGATTAATTGAAGCACCAACTTAGAGCTAGCCCTTCAAAATGCTCTTGAGGCTGAATGGGAGCAAATCCCTGCAGCCGTGCTCCAAAAACAGAAAGCCTTCCCACAGGAGTGGACGCTGCCACAGCCGTGAATTCATTCCCATGGTTCTGGAATTAGATGTGCAGAAAAAACAACACACAATGTATTGGTCAGGTGCCCTTTTACTTTTGGCCATGTCTGGTGAGGACAGAGGGAAGGGATGGATGTTTGGAGAGGGACATTTCAAGGAGAACGATAGATGACACAAAAGATTGAAGGAGCAAGAAGGGGAGGCAGCGTTTTTGAGAGATGGCTGAGGACAGATAGAAGTATTTGTCACTGGAGATCTGAGATGAGGGGAGTAAGATGAACCGAGGAGTGAGATTGAGAGAGCCAGAGTGGAGGAGAGAGGAGAAGGCCCATGACGAGAGATGGAGAGGGGTTCAGGGGGCGTAATAATGACAAAACGATAAGAGGATGATCGAAGCATGGGTCATGCTTACCCACAGGAGAGGGAGGGAGATGGCGGAGCCTCTTAAGGCGAAGAGGCGACAGCAGACAGAAGGGTCACTCTGTTCACGGAGAGACTGAGGGATATTGATGTGCGGAGGGAGGAGAGACATGAAGACAGGCAGCTTAGGATGGAGAGAAGGCTTCTGGCACTGAGAGGAGAAAGGGATGATGAAGCAAAGGAGAGACCGACATTTTGAGAGCCTGAGAGGGAGCGGGGCAGAGATGAAGGAGGAGAAGAAAGAGAGAGAGAGAGAGAGAGGCTGAAATCCTGTGAGCATATAGAGTCCACTGCACAGAGGCACTTCTATGATTTTTGGAACAATGCAAGAAACATGAGGGATTGGGTGTGAAGCAAACAGTTTTTTTCATATCCAGGAGTCTGTAGGGAGTGAAAGAAGTGACAGAGAGGCATGAGTGATTTATCTGTGTGTTAGAAGAGAGAGGTACAGACAGAGGGAGTGAGAGAAGGCAGTGGCCTGAGATGAGAACGAGAGAGATGATGAGATCAGATCATCAGATCGTGATTTTCCAGAGGAAGTCGGGAGACTTCAAATTGCTTCTCACACCGATCACCAGAGGCGCCGCTTGCCAGCCGGCAAGGCGGGCAACTGCTTGGGGCCCCCAGGTCAGAAGGGGCCCGCCCAAGGGCTGACAGACTTGATAACTACAGCAGTGACAGTTTGCAATGACAGTAGGAGACCCCCCCTGAGGGGGCCCCACCTGACTCTACTGACTCCTGTTGCAAGTGATGTAAAACAAACTTAATGCCAACAAATGCCACTCAAAAAAAATGAGGAGGAGTTACCCTTCTGGAAGGGAAAAAAGAAAGAAGAAAAAACAGGAAGAGAATAAAAAAAAGCAAGACAATGGTAAATTGAACAGATAATAATGATTAAATATAATACTACATAACTAAATGCTGCTAGTCTAGCCTTAACTGTGGAGGAGAGACACTTGAATAACGTTACATCCACTAGCGTCACATTATTTATTTACTAGTTTACTGTGATGTTTGGTGAGTGTATTTAAATGTATTTTTTTCATGTCTGTGGAGTAGGCCTGTGGTTTTATGAAACTGAAATCTTCATTGCGCTGTAAATGTAAAGACCATGGTGCAGGCATGGTGCAGGCTCCAGCACACAAGTTTCATCATCTGTATTGGAACTATGCTAAATGACATTTGTCCCTTAAATGTAAATATTAAACAATGAATAGTTTTTAAACAGATAGATCATTTATCACATACGGGTGATTAACGCTGGTTCGAGGGGCCCCCTTTGATTTTTTTTTAGAATCGCCTCTGCCGATCACCCACAACATTAAAAACCAGTAAGTGGTTTTAATGTCGTGGGTGGGAAGTGTATAGTGAGCAAACCAATAACACTTTTTTTCAAATCTGTAACTGATTTTATCACACGTGTCTAAGCAGGAAGCACGTGGCCCCCTGTGGAACCAAGGTTGTGCGAAAACTATGAGAGCATCTAACCGGGGGGCCACACACTGAAATTTATAGGAGCATCCTTGGAGTTCAAGACACAACAAACAATAGCGGTCAAGCTGACTTTGGCCAGTGTCCACTGTTAATTATGATCCAAAAAGAGCAATAAAACTCCAAGAACGGCTTTAGGCCAGTGAGCTCAGCTTCTCCCAGGTGTGTTGCCACGAGGGGAGAGCCAGTCATGGCACCGCTCCACTGAGAGCTACGGTGCATCAGCCTCAGTTCAAGAACAGTCTGGACCAACCGCATTTGAAACAAATATGAAGAAAAGTGTATCAAACCATTGCAAAAAGTACACTCTGACGTTATCTTGCATTAAACTGTGTGAAACACACATATGGCCCAAAATTAAGAAACTGTCTGCCTTTGGAAACCAAGAGAAAACAGTGAGACTTGCAACACTGCAACCAATTCTTCACAAAAATATATATATTCCGAATATCAAACATTCAACACACCCTGAATCATTTTCACATGAATTGTAAACCCTCTGCGACACACTCTGGTAATACCGTATTTCATTTTTGCTCATGCTAATAAAGCAGATTTTAATTTCGGGGAGGAAAAAATATTAGAGGGGTGGGCAACGTGTCACACGATGGAGAAAATGCTGAGTCACTCCGTCGGGAGGTATTGGCGGTAATGAGCAGGGGTGAGATTATAGGAGAAAGAAAAGGGGAATGGAGAGATGCATAGCAAGAGGAATGAGGGAAGGGAGGGGAGGGGAATAGAGGGATGAAGGGAGTGGCAGCAGTGAGGTCATACTTCTGCTGTCATTATACAGATGTAGGTCATCTCTCTCTCTCTTTTCCGATGATTTGGGCTCCAAGCACACCTGTTTCTTACTCGTAATGACAACACATTGGAATGTGTGTCTGGTGTGTGTGTGTGTGTGTGTGTGTGTGTGTGTGTGTGAGAGAGAGAGGGAGAGACAGAGGGAGTTTTGTGTCCTCCAAGCAACAAAATAGTTGGCTGTTTAGTTGGTTTCCATTTCGTTCCAAACGGACCTGATCTGAGTGTTTTCTGATCTGCTGGCCCTGCTGACAGAACAGCGGGTCCAAAAGCATTATGAATGATTGTTTGATCACATTCAAGCAGCAAATCCCACCAAAAGACCAAAACCAATATTGGTTTTATGCAATATCAATTCTTTCTGGCTTCCCTACCCTGTTTGTGGCACTCCGCCCAAAGGCTCCCTACTGAAGACATAAATCTTAAAAAAATGGTTCACAAATTTATGGTTTCCTTCATCTGAAAAGGCTCAGTTATTTCCCCGAACAGCTAGGTACTATAGTTACTCAAATGGGAGTCCGTTTGTCAGGGACGTCTTTCACTCATGGATTAATACATACATCAGTACATTCTGTGAGATTTGCTGACCATTTAAAATATAGAAAATGAAATAAAATATAGAATATCACCACTATATCTTTGAAGGGGAAAAGGGATCATTGGGGTTTAATGAAAACAATGTTGGTTGTTGGAGAGGAACATGCGAGTTTCCCACATCAAAGTTGTTCAAAGTTCTGCGTATACGTGTTACATTATACTCTTTCGCCTGAGCTCACACCCCTCGGCCTCTCCTCATCAATTATCATCGTCATAGCTATTTGGACTTAGGCTTCGTTTCAACTGTATAAAAATCTGGGTCTCATTTCAACACAGGGGAGGGGAGGAAGGACTGAGCAGGAGCGGGTGATGCAGTGAGTGTGCACACATGTGGGGGAGATAAAAGAAAAATCACCAAGAGCAAAAATGTAAAGACAATGAAATCAACTATGGCCTCAGTAAATTATTCCCTGCAAACAATTTTAGCAGTGGTGAGCTTCACAAAACTCCCCCGTGGAAAGATGTATCAGGTCACTGTTCTGTTTAACTGTTCTGGGCCAAGAAACAATTCATTGATACTAATGAGTTTTCTTGGGCTTGTGTTCAAGGTGTCATTCAGCGCATTAGCTTTGCTTCGGTGTGTGTCACCCTCTTGGACCTACACAGCCTTTGCATGCCAATATGTAAACCAGACTTCTGTCCAAGCTGATTCAATTTGGGTGCTCGACTAACTGCATGAACTTGACAGAGCAACAGGCTAAAGTGACCTCATTCATGGTAAATTGCAGCACAGCACTGAAGTTGCGATACCCTTGGCAATCCCTCTGTGAAAGTAACGGCAGCATTGAAGGGTGGTGTCGCTGTGACCTGTCGTCCTCTTTCATGCCAGCTGAACTCCACGAGGGTGGAGCGAGGCAATGGTGCTCATTCATTTAGCTGTAAGCCAAACGGCAGTGCGCTTTCAATCTTTTTTGTACTACAAAAGCTTCTTGAAATCAGAAAAATCCAAAATCCAGTGGGGGAACTAAAAAATACATTAAAAAGATGTGCCCCTTAAATCGATCCTTGGAGAACCCCACAGGTTAATTTTGGAGGTTTAGGAGAAGTTATTATCAATTTCAAAACGAGAAGAACAGCAGATAGAGACGATCCCCAACAGTCCAATGTGATACCTCAGTCTGTTAAAAGAATAATGTCACTTAGACAGAAACTGGAGATTGGTCTGTTGTTGCTGATTGGCCATTAATGCTACTTTTTAAAAAGACACAGGTGCAGGTCTGAATGTTGTGCGGAACATGCCTCATTTCATTGGATGATTAAACAGTGTAAGGAGGTTCAAGGGCTGAACATTCAGTACCAAACCCGCCTAAAACTGTCCAGCAGGGCTTCACAATGGTGTTTCTTCAGCTGTACTGACATTGCAGGGTTGACAGATGCTGGACCTGGTGTAGCCCTTTGGCTCTTTGACGTTTACTGCAAATTCATCTGTATTCTCATCTGCGATGTCAATGTGACGGTATGTTCTAACAGAGGCTACTCTATTCTGCAAAAAGCAGCTTTTCGTATGATGACCAGAAAAAAAGAATCTTGAGAGGACAGTCTTATTTGTAACATAACAACTATTCCCTGCAGTTTGGATTAGGTAAATTTAGCTCGTGATTTCAGTTTGGCAGCTAATCATAATCACGAGCTGAGGCTTTCTGAGTACACGAGGTTCACATTTGACCCGTGCAAAACCATCTGAATTAAAGTTTCATTTAGTCAGGGCACACAGAAAATAGTGTCAAGAGTGAGAAAGATTACAGATCCTGAAAGTCATTTAACATATGCGCTTGCACACCATTATTATCAACATCGTCCTTTTGCTCTTTCACGTATTTACACGTTGAACAAAAACATGTGGCTCCTTCACACATGACATCACCCCGACTCCACACACACGCATAATCATCGCACACAAACAACGCACACACCACCCGCAAGTCGTGAGTTGAGTCAGAGGTTTGCTGATTCGGAAAGACACGCACGCACACAGACACACGCGCACGTGCACACACACTCACACACATGCGCACACAGGGTTTATGGCATATGTGATGTGACCAGATGAATGTACGTATGCAATCATGCAGTGACGTGCACACACGAAACAACAATGCTTGAACACATCCTCAGTCTTACCACACATTGCCGGACGTGCACACTGACACATGCATGAACAAACAGATACACACACACACACACACACACACACACACACACACACACACACACACAAAACTATGCACACAGGCACAATAATATGATACTGTCTGGCTCGTTTTTTTTCCTTTCTGTGATCCTCTTTGTGGAAGACATCTATTGAATGGATAATGGGTAAAATCTGCGTTCTCCTCAGGATGAATACATTTGGTGTCACCTTACCTGCAGGTCTAAGTCTTAATTTGTCTAATACTTTGGTTCAATACCTATAAAACTAATGACATAACCATCTGCCAGAGTTGTATTGTGTAGTTAGTGCTAAAAGGCAAACATTAGCACGCTAACACACTTACCTGTGACGGTGAACATGGTAAACATGATACCTGCTAGACGTCGGCATGTTAGTTGTGTCATTGTGCGCAAGTTTGCATGCTGATCTTAACCTTTAGCTCAAATTACTATTGTACTTAACACAATGTCTACACTCATCACTGCATCTGGTCTGCACAGGATCCGTTCAGGCGTGTAGGTCACTCACATTTTGGCTGGACTCACAGCACAATACACAATCACACACGTAATAGACTTGAAGAAAAGAAAACATGACGGCCTTTATGCGTGTATTTGCCTAGTGTTCAATTCATTAGCAAAAACTATAAGGTGTTCATCACAAACTATTTTCCGCTGACTAAGACAAGAGGGCAAAGATGCCCAAAAACACAAACTGCGACTACATCAAAATGCAATATTGTATAGAGAAAAAAAGATACTAAAATGTAGTCTAAAAATAATTTAAATAATACGCCTATGGAACAACACCACCACAGAGTTGTGCAAGATTACAGAATAAATTGAACACCTTTCTGGCACCGTCCAGACAATATTGAACATTGCAAGATAATGATTTGTTGCAGGACTAATGTAAAGGGTTATTTTAGATGTAAAGCAACACTCATATTACAAATGTTAGATTGCATGGATAAATTGTTGCATCTCTCCATAGTTGTGAATTGATGAAATCAGTTGGATGACATGCAGTTCACACAACATTAGTGGGCAGTTGGCCACTTACAACGTTAGCAAAACAAACCTTATGTACACGTGATACTGTTCAAATAGTGTTCTTTACATTTCATGCTTGTTTTAATGTTTTGTGTTGCACACAATTCCGTTTCATTACTTCTTGGTGGGAACATTGGCGTTATTTTGTGAAGTCATGAGACCTGGTCAGCCACAAGTTGGTGCGCACTAAGAGACTACAGTCTATGAACTGAACTTGAAAGCGTTCTGTGTCGATGGCGGTGTTGTTTTTGTGTGAGAGATTTAATTCCTTTGCACACAACCATATAAGAACTGGTTATTTTGGTTTGGTTTTATATAATATGGTAATATACACATAACACACTTATTAAAATATACTATATATATATATAGATATATATAGATATATATTTTATAATCACAGATGACCAAAGCAAACACCATAGACATCGACATGGAAGGATTGTGCATGACTGTTGCCGCTCATCATATTGCACTCAGATTCACAGCCAGCCATTGGCATGCACATACATAAACATAAACACGTGTAATCTCCATTTTAATCAAATCCAGAGAACGTTACTCACGAGAGGCCACTTTCAAAACTTTTAATTCACCTTAGGGTCTAACACTGATTAAATTGTTTGACAAAAGTAATCTTGGTTGTGTTTCAGCTTCTTTATCATGTACAGTACTTGCTCTGCATATAGACCATTTGCTAAAATCATACTAATCATACTTTAGCCTCAGCTGCCTTTAGCGCATTCTGAATGTAGAACTTTTCTGTAAGTCACTGCAGAATAGGTTGTCAGCTCAGTGACAATCATGTATTGTAACTATTGTAACATTTAAGATAGGATAGAAGACACAAGGGGATAAGGGGATATTTAGTGAGTCTGATGTTCTTTCTTTAAGTCTCCGTGCAGTGAGGAGAATTTCTTGAGTCACTTAAATATAAATGTGGGCTGTAACAGACACCAGGGAATAAAAAGACATCAAAATAAATGAGGATTAATGATATCCTGCCTTTACTGGGAGTCTGAAACATCCCCATCTTTCCACTTCCTCTTGTCGATGCTCTTTTTTTTCTCATTCCCTTCTTATGTTTCTCTCCCTTTTATCAGATCACCCACCCCGGCCTCCCACCCCCAAAGTTGAGATTACATTAGCAAGACCTCCTTCCTTGTCTCTCAGAGGAGAAAGGCATAATTACTGTGTCTGGTCCTTCTCCAGAGTCCCTCAGCCCTTATTGTGTTTTAGGAAACTTCCTTTTCACAGCCACACATAGACAATTGAGTTAAATAATGAAAATGGTACAGTTGCACGTTCACACTGAAACTAAAAGTTAACTTATAGAAGATTAAATAGAAAAAGTGATCGTCGTGTGTTAACAGCAGGGGTATAAAAGGAGACCTGACTGTGTTTGTCAAAGGTGCGGCTCTCCGAAAAACATACTGAAGTAAACATGAAAAAACAGTTAATACTACACTTTTTCGCCCCTTCTAAGAACACCTGTGAATACTTTTGATATTTTATTTGATTCTTGGACACAGCAGTCTGGTGTTTGTCTTAGTGTGGGGAAAGTGCAAAAGACAGAACTGCAGACAGGAGGTTTCTGCAAGGCAGCGGGGAAATGGGACAGTAAAACCGCAAACACAGTCTCTGATACATGCCTCCTGCCTCCCCGTGTTATTGTGGCTTCCTGATACTAGGCAGCGCTCTCTGTGTCCTGGTGTCTTTTATTGCTCCTACCCTGTGCCTTCTCTTTCATCTTGTATTATGGTTTCTTCTCCTCATAGATATTCTTTTCTTAGCCTTTCTGTTATCTGTCTGTTTTTATCTGTGACTCGTTCCATCTCTCTCTCTCTCTTTCTCTCTCTCTCTCTCTCTCTCTCTCTGTCTCTCCTTCTCTCACACACACACACACACACACACACAAATACATGCATGCACGTGCACACAAGACACATTTGTTGCAGAAATATCCTCCCTAATGAGCTACAACAATATCCAGAACTGGCACATCCACCCACACCTACACACCCATAAACACACACACACACACAGACACACACACACACACACACACACACACACACACACACACGACCCTCAGAGTTCTGAAGTTTATGGTAATGTCTGTCTCTTCCAATTAGACACTTCTATCTCCGTAATGTTTTCCACACTCCTCGCACTCTCTTTCCTCTTTACTCTGTCTCCCTCTCCCCCTCTGTGATTGCCTCTCTCTATTCCGTCTCATTCATTCTCTCTCTCTCTCTCTCTCTAAGCCCTGCTATCACCCCATAACCTGTCTCTGACACAAAACAGATGTCTCTCCATCCCCTCCTTCCCCACCTCTATCTCTTCCTGCTCCTCCGCCTCGCTATACTTCACTTCGTCTTCACCCACCTATATTTTCTGCCGCTGCCCTTTTCACCCTCTACTCATTTTCTCTCACCGTCTCCACCGTCTCTTTCTCTGTCTTTGTCTAAAGGGATTGCATATGTGGTGTTATGGTTTCCAGAGGGCCAAGTGTTCACACAAGAACTGTTTGCTTTGTCAGCAACATCGTTTATGAACAAACAAACAAACACTTCCATAAATCAATGTTGTTCATTTGCCATTTAAAGTCACTGTTGTAACCTTGCTCCTCCGCTGTATTCGTCTTGAGCCCTGTTCCCTTTCCTTCTCCTCTCCCTGAGCTCGTTTTTCACTCCTTCGTTCACGGAATGAGTTTATCAAAGATCCACTTACATTATAGAATGTTTTACCCTCCATTTCTGTTTATTTGCATGAGAGAGATTCGACTTTTGGACCCCACTTTACATCACAAAATCACAATTTCATCTACGCCCATACAACCATCTGTCCATACCCATCGTCCTCCCATCCATTCAGATTGTTACAACACTGTTGCCTCCTCTGACCAACCTCCTATGTATCGTAGAGCAACTGTGTTTGTTTCACAGATAGTAAACTTACATCTGCATATTTATTACTTTTTTTTTAATCCTCCTTATTTATCTGTTTATATACAAATTTCTTTATTCCCTTTTTTGATCCTTTTATCCTCTGCTAATCTTTTCCATACCTGAGATCACCTAAGGCAACCTCACCTGCTACAGTCTCTCAGTGGGCACTGTGTGTGTGTGTGTGTGTGTGTGTGTGTGTGCGTGCGTGCGTGCGTGTGTGTGTGTGTGTGTGTGTGTGAGCGTGAGTGAGAGAAAGTGGTCATCTTACAGCTGCTCTGCAATTTATGTCTATAATTACAGGGAATATATTGAGGGAAACGATGCTCTAAATCGAGTATGTTATCCACGTGAGTGTTTGTGTCAGTGCATGTGAGTGTTTTTGCATGGGCGTTAGACCCTTTTTTTCCACAGTGTGACACTTTCTGTTATAAATCTGCAGTTCTTAAGCCATGAATCAACCTTGAACTGTGTTGAAGGCTTGTTTCTGAGGGCTCCACCACAACACAAGGACATGTGTTTGTTTTCACAGGCCCAGATCCCAGTGTGACACTGAATTTGCTCAATCTGGTGAAAGTTAAAGGCTTTCTCCTCTAAATCACAGGGTTACAATGACAATAGAGACACTCCCTTCTGCAATATTCCCAGGCACCCTTCCCGCCATAAATCCATAACTTCCTTAGCTGCCTCTTTCAGTTAAGTGTATTGCAGAGAAACTTGTTGAGGTCTTTCATGGGGCCAGGAGTTCCCAAATCCTCCTTGACATAATCAATGAACGACACATCAAAACTAACTGCTCTCACACATGGTTACCAGATTGTCTTCATCATCCTGTCACACAGAGACTTTTGTGATACGAGACATGATAAATGACCCAAAACATTCCTCTTGAGCTAAGCTTTCTATACAGTAGATGTTTTGATCTAGAATAGCTCGTTGACCTGTATACAAATGCGCCATTATCTGTTCGCTCTCTGAACTCGTCATCGGGTTTGTATTCATCCATTGGCCTTTTGAGATGCATAAAACCAAGCAATGCAGCAATAATAAATGAAAATAATAAATAAAGCAAAGCATTTCAAGTCTGATGATTGAGTGTATCTAAACTGTTGCTACCTTGGGAAGCGTTGGGTGAAAACACAGACTGACTTGAAAAGGCTCTTTTGTGTCTTTGTGTCTCAGCAAAGTCGAACATCACAGCGCCAGCTGTATCATTCTCCACAGAGAATATTCATCTGTCATCTTTGGTTTACCTGTGACTTTTGTTCTCCGTACCTGACCAATGTTTGCATGTCTTAGTTACTGCAAGGTAACTGGGCCCCTGCATATGTGGTTGCGTGCATCTTATGTGTGTGCATGCGAGCGTGTGCGTGTGCGCTTTTGTTGTCCTGCAGTGATCCACTTTCCAGACCCATTTAAAGTAGGCCAGCCAGTGAGCCCATGAGTCAGCCTTTTCTCCTGAGAAAGGAGACTCCCTGACATGACAGCATCAGCAGCAGCTGACCAACACACCCTACCAGGCGGACACACAGACAAACACACACATATTTTTGTGTTAACTCACGCGTGCAAGCACCATCACACATAGACGGACACACAAAGAGGTACTGTATGAAACCTCACGAACACACACCACTGACCTGCTGCATATGCTGTAACACACCCAGAGTCCGGCCTCAGCAGTATTCCGTGATGGATACTGTAACTGTTTGTCTCCCCTGGTGCAAAAAATTCAATGCTGAGGTCACTGACTCTGCTGAATTCAGATTAATGCTGACATGAACCGTGTTGATCTCAGCCATATACTGGACTGAGCTTACCTCTGATCTGCTTACCTTACCTTACCCTGAAAATACTTTCAGTCATGAAAGACTGAACACTGTCAAATTTTTTTTTACTGACATGTTTTCTGGTTTTGGCAATTGGCAATTCATATTTCATTACAGTTACTTTTTTATTTCATTTCACAGAAATAGCTTCCGGAGCTGATAAAAAAGGAATACATCTCTCTCATTACTCTCAAAGATAAGGTGGAATTTAAACATTAATCAAGATAGAGCACAGAAGACACAGAGGTGAGCTCATCAAACATTCAACACTCATCTGTGTGGTTAGAATGTGTTCAAACACTGTTTCGCATTTGTATGAATTTAATTGGATTGAGCGGTGGCTTCGGTTCTTGCTAAACTGTCGTTATAGACCGGTAATGGGCTGAAGAGGATGAATTATTTCTCAGCTGGATACTGATATATACACAAAGTGTCACTCAATTTCCTATTTTTGATAACAGCACATGGCAGTGTAATTAAGAAATTGTCAATTTATTGTGATCGACAAAACATTCTAAGTGTCCATCCATCCATTATCTACAATGGTTTATCCTTAGGCGGAGCCAATCCTAGCAGACATTGGGCAAGAGGTGTGGTTCACTCTGGACAGGTCGCCAGCTCCTCACAGGGCCAACATACCGTACAGAGACAAAACCATTCTCTCTCACTTTCACACCTATGGTCAATTTAAAGTCTCTGATTATACCTAACCCCAATCTCCATGTCTTAAGACTGTGGCAGGAGGCCGGAGAACCCGGAGGGAACCCACGCAGACACGGTGAAACCTGCAAACTCCCCACAGAAAGGGTTTTGGATTCGAACCAAGAATCCTCTTGGTGCGAGGCAACACCGTGTCTAAAAGCCACTATCAGAAAATTCCTCAGCTTTTAGGCTGGTCCCCTTTATGATTTTATTTTGACATAACAAAAACACTGAAACTGTGGACTTCAATTTAGTATTTTTCAGGAACCTACTAATGTTTAGTTTATGCACTAATGTAAACAGGGCCTGCTGAGAGAGGTGATATCACCATGTGAGGTATGTGCAATGAGATGTGTTTTGAATGGATGCTGCTGATGGAGATTCTTTTTTTTTTTTTTTTTCATTTCGAAAAACCTTTTTGAGCTGCTGGTGGAATGGTGTTATTGTACCAGGGCTGCACACACACAGAGAAATGATGGTGTCCGTGTGATTGTCTGTATATTACAAGGTTTCGAGTAGGTGCATATGTTTTATAAGTTTATTTTATATGTTGTTGTTTTTTTATATGTGTATGCACATCTGGTTCATGTTACAGGTTCATGTTGGATCTCATTATTTAAGTCACCATCTGTGCTCCCATTAAGTCACATCTATGAAATCTAGATGACAGCAGCTGACTGAGGTCTCCGTTATGACATAGAAGTTGATATCCAAATAATTACTACAGTGTGTCTCCTCCCACACTCTCTCCTTTTCCATTAACTGATTACCTCACAGGTCAGTCTTCAGTAATATGCCACTATAAAACATCCGGCTGTCACGATTAACATGGAAATCGTCATACCCATAATGCAAAACATATAGAATTTTTGAATTGGAAATTATAGGTGGACTAAGATAGGTGGAATGTAAAAGTTGTTTATGTAAGGTAATGTATAAAATATTAATTCATGTGAAACCACAGGGTAAAGATGGGTCATGTGCAAAGCACTGTTTTCCCAACTGCTCTTCCATGCAGGAATCATTTTTACAATTATTACCAGTTGTATAAACACTATAACTAAAATGGAAAAACTTCAGACCCTTTTCATGTTTTCTTATCATTAATATTTTCTTTAGAGTTCCAAGATTACATTGTAAAAACATATTTATGGTGGGCGAAGCTAATGAAACGTCAAGACAAAATGTCTTTTTTTAACACCAAATTGTGTTGTTCTTCTAGAACTACACTAAAGTAATCGAGCCTCTGAGTGGGCGATGGGCTACTTTTGCAGTATAAGTTACATCATTGAACTTGAGTAATATAACAATTAGGTTACAGTTTTTGCAGATAATCAGTAGCAGAGTACATTTTGAAAGTAGAATGGAACTCTGCCAAGGCCCAACAGTTCCCTGAAATTCAATCAAGCTGCACCACATTGCACACACACATAGATATCATTCCCCGAGACATGCCTCTTTTTTTTTCATCAAGATCCATGCATTTTTCCCAGGGAAAAAAACGCCCAGTCTTACGACGTTAAAGAAAGTGATAAAATTATTCCTGGATCCACCCCTTTGTCCGGATCCATGTCAAAATGTAATGGGTTCTTTCTCGGCCCATGACCCATCCTTCCACCGGGGTTTGATGGAAATCCATTTTTTTTGGTGTTATTCTGCTGAAAAACTAAGAATAGAATAACCAACAAACAAACAAACCAAATTCCAGTTATAAACATTACCTCCTTGAAGGTAATAAATCTTCCACCTTAGTCCATGTGGTTTCCATCCAAAACATAATTAAGTTTCTTTCCTGGCCAGCGAAGATCCTTTACTCTGTAAAGTGAAAGAAGATTCCCTGGCTGTTTCCTATAGAAACATACAGAGAGGAAATTCAGAACACACAGAAACAGATGACTAGCTGGTGTCCGTCTTTTCACTGTCAGGCAAACATGAAAGCTGGGTGGACCGTGACATGTGTCCTCTTGATATTGCCAGATTTAGCTGGCATGACTAATCTGTGATGACACCACTGATGTGATATGCAAAATATGAGCAGATGTAGCATCAATGGGTGTTTTGTATTAAAGGGGTCTGTGTACTTTTACCAGGAAGGGGATAATGTATATATATATATATATATATATATATATATATATATATATATATATATATATATATAGGGCTGCACGGTGGTGTAGTGGTTAGCACCTTCGCCTCACAGCAAGAAGGTTCTGGGTTCGAATCCCGGTTCAACCAGGGCCTTTCTGTGTGGAGTTTGCATGTTCTCCCCGTGTATATGTGGGTTCTCTCCGGGTTCTCCGGCTTCTTCCCACACACCAAAGACATGCAGAATGGGGTTAGGTTCATTGGAGACTCTAAATTGACCGTAGGTGTGAATGTGAGAGTGAATGATTGTCCGTGTCTGTATGTGGCCCTGCGATAGGCTGGCGACCTGTACAGGGTGTACCCCGCCTCTCGCCCAATGTTAGCTGGGATTGGCTCCAGCGACCCCCCGCGACCCTCAAATGGATAAAGCGGTAGACGATGAATGAATGAATGAATATATATATATATATATATATATATATATATATATCCCAGATTACATTTTAAAAAGTATGCAATCTGATTATAGTTACATTGTTACGGATTACATTTTCAAAATCATTAAACTTTTTTCATGATAACCAATGCTATGCAGCACAGAAACATGTGCACAATTTTGTGCAGTTCTTCATTGTGCAAGTGTCCCTTCCAGCTAACATGCTAAATATGTGGGATTCGTTAAGCTTTGTTCCATCCAGTATATGGTTGATAATGTTAGCAAGGTCTTAGCTTATTATCTAATGTACCAATTAATTAACAATTAATGACAATGCATTTTTATTTGCACTTGTTTTCAAATATTGCAAGATAAATGTAATCTAAAGTAATTCTAAGTATTCAGATATGTTTACAATATTTTCTGTAATACAATGGGTTGTGTTAGTAATTACAATTGGCAGCCAGTCGGATCCAGACGGCAGGATTTTCTCCATCTTGCAAACTCTTCATGTAAAAGGTTAAAGTGAGATATAATACTAACAATAATAAACAACTAACAATTTATTTTTATAGATGTTAAATGAAATGCCTGTGTAATGTTTCTTATTAATTAGTTTGTAAATTTGCAACAGCACAAATAACAAGGATTAGTGGTCACTTATTTGTCAAAGGGGATTGCAAACATGGAACCATAAAAAAAATGTGTCACAATGGATGGAAACGCTCCAGCACTATAAAGGAGAATAATTCAAAACATTCAAATCCTTCCCAGAGAACAACTGGCCACTTGTAAAGACAAGCACAAAGCAGAAATCTAATGTCCCTCCCCTCTGGACACTCAAACTGACCACATTACTGGGTGGTGCATGACAATGATTCTACTAAGCACTGTCTTTGATCTGTGAACAGCTTCACATTAATAAGCTTCAGCTCTGAAATGATTTAATTTTTTGTTTGTTTGTTTGTTTTTATTAAGTTTAAGTTAGGCAACAAATCTCATTTTCCACAAGGTTTGACTAATGACATCAACATTTGGACTAAAGAGTTTGGTCCAGGGCTGAACACGTTTGGGGCTTTTTAAAGGTTGTACACTAACTCTTTCCAGTATCACTGGACCTGATTTAGGCCAGAACTAACCAGAACTTAAAAACTTTGTGCCACAAACAATAAGATAATACAATTTTGCCCCGGGTCGACTGGTGGACCGTGGCCGAGCGCTAAATTAGCCAAGTGACTGCTCTTAGCCTCAGGAGCTGAGGGCAGAGTCCTGGTCTGTGTCCTAGTTACATGTTTGTTCTTATTCAGACTGTGTGAGACTCTGGATGTGCAGTACCATATGTTCACACCACAAAATAACGAAATGAAGTAGATAGAATGCCAACATGTAGCCGAAAAACGTCAAGCGAGTTTTGAGTGTGGTGTTTATCGTCCCTTTTGTTGACAGCTCAGAAAACAAAATTATTCAGTAATGAATTTTCGGTGCAACGTTTTTACCAGCCATATCTAAAGCCTTGGCGGTCCCTCTGTGCACCTTCGCTGTAGCAGATATCATTTTCTTTCACACTAATGGCTAAGTAATATCCCATCAAGGTGCACCGCTCTTACATTTAGCATATAATGATAAGTGCATTTACAAAGTAATTGATTAAATTCGCTTTCCCTCATCAGTCTACAATCTATAATCCATAATGACTAATGCTAATGTATCAAAAAGGAAAAACTGAAAATCTCCCACAGACATAAGTACTCACACCCTTTGCTGTGAGAATTGAAATGTAGCTCCCTTGCCTTCCATTTCTCTTGGTAATCTTTGATATGTTTCTACACCTTGATCGGAGCCAATCATGTTGATTGAACATGATCTGGAAAAGCAAACAATAGGCATAAGGTCTCACTGCTGGCAAAAATATCAGAGCAGACTAAAGTAATGAAGTCAGACGACTGTACAACCTGACGGCTATAAATGCTGCTGAAGGCGCCTCAACTAAAACTGCTGGCTTAAAGGGGCTAAATATTATACTAAATATTTATGTCAAGTTTCCTTTTTAATACATTTGTAAACATTCCTACAATTCTGTTTGTGCATTGTCATTATGGGGCATTAAGTGAAGATTAGTGAACGAAAAGTAATTTGAATGGTTTTAGCATAAGGCAACATAATAAAACCTGCACCTCACTCCTTGAATGTATTATATTAAACACACAAAAAAGCACATAATTACAAATCAGCACTTGAAGTGTTTTTTGCCTATTTGCTAAATGTTTATGTCTATTAATTATTGCACTATTTGAGTAATATGTTCATGGTTGAATGCACTTGTTAAGCATCTGCTAAATGAATGTAATGTAATGTAAAACATGAAAAATGTGAAGGGGTCTGAGCACTTTCTGAATGCAATGTAGCTATTTAGTGGAATCGCAGTATAAACAACACTTGGCAGGTGTGAGTAAAGGTTGGAGCGCGGAGTTGCCCTGCTGGCTGCTGGGAGTTTTTTATTGCCTTTCCTAGGGAGAGGACTTTGACGTCAACATGTGTCTCATCCACATTTAAGACCCCATTTCTGTGTTTGACAGCTGAGCCAAGGATAAAGAGTTTCTGTTCTCATAATATACTCAAGGAGAAGTTTCTTTCCTCACTCTTGCACTCCCACTGCGTGTTTTCTTCTCACTTTCTGACTTCATGCACACAAGCACACACTCTCCATATGTACCAGGTTTCTGAACAAAACCGTGTCAGCTGTCAACATTTCATGTAGCAAATGCACTTTCGGTTATTTTCCATTTTTATTTATAAAATGAAGCAGTTAAAAATATCATTCATCCACAGCTAGTGAGACATCAAACATACATAATAATAATAATAATAATAATAATAATGAATAATTTCCTCTTTTAGGAGAAAACACAAAAGAGTCTTTATGAGACAAATAATTTAAAACACAAAATGAAAACAGACATGCTAACTATAAGCTTTGCTTTGTGCACAAACTCAGGGCAGACTCGTGAATCACACAAACATTTATACAATCGTTGTCAAAACAATCATGAAAATCACTCTTCCAATAGTTGGCTATTGTGGTAACATGAATGCCTTGTACCGCATCTCATTCTGCCTAAGTAATACTGTAGGAATGTGACATTCAGTCGATGGCACTTTGTCATGGTTTGAAAGCCACAAATAAGAAGCTGGTGTTTTGGGGGATCATAATGTTGACATCTTCTGTCATCATGTCGGTCAAAGATTAAATGAAAATGCAAATACAGTGGTCAATTTAAGTTAATATTTGCTACATGGAGTATGCACCAAACAAACAAAACTCAACCAAAAGGCATATCAATAGTTGATAAAGTAAACTTCAAGCTGAAATATTTAATGTATTATTAAGTATATTTTCAAGTTCCAAAATTTGCAACAGTTGAAAAATATATATCTTATAAATATTCTCCAAGATCAAAGAGGATTATATTATATGACATTATGTAAAAAAGCAGCCTCTTTGTGCAACGACTTGTGGTGTCCATATTATTCAGTGACTCAATGACATTGTACACCGTAGTTCAATATTAGTTCACAGATGCATAGTAAAGCAATAAAGCCAAGTTAGGCATCTTTGTTTTTTGGCAATTTGTATTAGTGAGTGTAGCAACTATTGAGTTTGAGACATAGACTGTATATATTGAGACTGTGCAAAATAGAAAAATGATCACATAACCTCAACATTGACAAACCCTCTACCATTTCTAGCTGCAGGGTTTTGACATGATGAAAATGTTCATAGTGGATGTAAAAGTAATGTTTTTGGATTGATGAGATATTGGTTTTGTCCACAAGGCTTGGTCTTAAATTTGAACACAAAGCAGGAAGACAGAACATAATAGGTAATGTATCACCAGCTTAATAAAACAATCCTCCTTAAACATACATCGTTCATGCAGAGACAAATGCATGGACGAAAACTTTGTAAGTCATACCTTACAAAAATACATATATGAGACAAACACTGTATATTAGTCGTGTCTTCTCTGAGACTCAACAGTTTCTCCTGCACAGAGCCTTGCAGTTCCTTTGGGCATGAGGGACACATTGTGTTCACAGCAGAGGAGTTCATTCACCAGTACAGAAGACTGGTGGGTCCCTGTCTTTCTATTTTGTGTGTGTGTGTGTGTGTGTGTGTGTGTGTGTGTGTGTGTGTGTGTGTGTGTGTGTGTGTGTGTGTGTGCTTGTGTGTATGTGTGTGTGTGTGTGTGCTTTTGTGTGTGTGTGTGTGTGTGTGTGTGTGAGTGTGTGTGTGCGTTTGCTTTACCCCATTATATAACATGCAGATAGGTGGCTTTGGTGTCCACTCCTATTACATTTTTGGCGGTGCATCTGTAAAACCCAGTATCCCTACTTGTCGGGTTCTGTATCACCAAGGAACCCTGAGGACTAAGGTAGCGGTTGCCATAGATACGAGCCTGACCCATCACCCTCAGCTGTGTCAGGTCTGGTGTTTCCCAGGTCACTGTTGCCCGAGGTGTTGCTATGGTCAAGCAGGGCAGCTCCACAGCAACCCCCGGGCGTGTGTAGGTTACAGGGGAGGGGCCAGTTGTAATACGAGGGGGGTAGGCGATGACGATGACAGGAACTGTGACGGCCGAAATTGAGGAGGAGTCGTTACTGGTGGATCTGCAGGTGTAGGTGCCTCGATCGAACACTGAGGCCTGTTGCACTGTTATCGTTCCATCCTCTTGGACGAACAATCGACCTGAGTCGCCACTCTCACCCCGGGATAGCACTTTGCCACTGGGCATGGTCCACGAGAGAGAGCCCTGAGTGTATCCTGGGGTTTGAGGAGCAGGGCAAGGCAGGCGAAGGGTCTCTCCGTTAATGATGGTCACCAAGGAGGCTGTTCTGGTGCTCACTGCTGGCTCTGAGACGGGGCCAGTCCGGAGTGGAGGTCCAAGGGGGTGAGGTGCTGCAGGTAAACTTAGGCCCCTCTGCAGAGGCTTTGGAGTCACTGGTATTCTTGAATGAAGCCTCTCAGGCAACACTGAGCTTGAGGACTGAGCTGAAAGCAAGGAGGCACCTGATTGAGGTGCCTCAACTAAACCAGCAATTTTCTGCAGAGGTCTTTCCACATTTGTTCCCCTGTGAGGAGTTCTGGCCTCCTCCTGTGGCTCGGACACTTCCAGTTCCAACTGAATCCTTGTCTCTCCTCTCTCGCTTTTCACTACACAAACCAGGGTCCCAGCATCAGTCGCCCGCACACCACGCAGCTCCAAGGAGCCATTTCTGTGCACAGTGAGTCGACTGCCATAGTAAGGAGCAGGCAACACGCCGTTACCGGGCAGAAGCCAGGCCAGACGAGGGGGAGGGGAGCCCTGGGACGGGCATGGCAAAAGAACAGTTTGGCCTTTCACAGCTCGCTGCTTCACTGTCGTTACCACACCTACAACTGTATTAGCAGAGTTTTTAGCGCCTGTATTACTAGCAGCTATAACACCACTAGTCCTGCTGTCATCATTGCTAACGTCTATATGGCTACTCCGACTGAACCAGTTTCCTCTGAGTGTGCCCGTACCAGGTCCACTATTAGTTACACTGCTGCTAACGCCAGCATTTGTAGAGATACCACTTATCCTTCTGGTGTTGTCATCACTACTAGCCCTTCCTGCAATGACTTCATTATAATTACTCCTGGGATTCTTTTCGACACCTGTAACTGTGCCGTGACTGCTACCCACACTATTACTAATACCACTCACAATGCCAGGTTCATTTCTATTTATTCCAATATTATCTGCTTTAACGCCTACATTCCTTGCCCCGCTCACCCTGACACTAAATACACTGCTACCAGGTTGTGTTGCAATCCCACTGACAGGTCTGTTGAATCCATTTTGACTATCACTCCTAAGGGCCGGATTAGATTCACTGCCACTCTTAATGCCAGTGTTTGGTTCTGTGTTGCTTGTATTGCCATTGTTATCACTATTGCCATTATTGACACTGTTTTTGCTACCCAACTTGTTTGAGGCTCCATTGGTAAATCCATACTGGATTATTCCTGCATTATTAATGTTGACCCCTAGTCTACTATTATTGGGCCCGCTGTTAGTACTTCTTCCTCCCACTTGGCCACTCGTTACCTGGTTAAAAGCCTCCACCGCCAGGCCCACCACCATGCTCCTCTCCCCACCTGAGTTGCTTGCTCGGCATGTATAGTTTCCTGTGTCAATCTTTTGGGCCAGGCGCACCTCCAAAGTTCCATCTGAAACCACCACAACCCTCTCTGAGTAGTAACCAGAGCCCAGACTTCGTGGGATGACACGGCCGGCTGGGGAGAGCCATGTCACTGTTGGGTGAGGATCTCCTGTGGCCTGGCAGCGAAGTTTTGCTGTCACCCCCTGACGTACTTTGATGACGTGGTAGCTTTTATCATCTGCGAAGGTTGGTGGAGAAGTCCTCGTGACTTTCACTTTGACCTTAAAAGGAAATAGTAAATGGTAGGATTAATTATCAATTTATTTCAATGTTTCAAGTATAGAATTTGAGTTTGATGTCCATATTGATAAAGTTACTAAACTGAAATAACCAAAAAATCAGGTGAATGTGTAAATTATGTATCATTGAGTTGACAAATTTATATAGATTTTTGGAATTTTTTATTGAAGCTAAAAACTTATAATAACAGGATAAATGAAAATTTTGAAGTCATCTCCAGGTAGAAATGTTCTTTTACCTTCATGATGTCTTGACCTCCTTGATTTTCAGCATAGCACGTGTACTCCCCTTCCTCTCCCATACCCACTGCTGGAACCAGTAACGTCCCATTGTCAAAAACAGTTAGCCTCCGTGCTCGCCCTCCCCTGTCCTCCCCCAGCAGCACACTGTTCACCATGGTTCCATCTGGTAGACTCCAATGAACAGCTGGGTTGGGAAGTCCAGATGCCTGACAGTCAACCTGCAGGATCACACTTAATATTAATGTTATGTGTTTATTGAAAATGACATCATTATTAGGAGCAAGGTAGTGATGCGCGTCACCTTCAGAGACTTGCCGAACGACACCATCTGATTGGGTGGCTGTTTTGGCTCAATCTTAGCAGGCTTAGTAGCCACAGAGACACGCAGGAGGCGATAATCATCTGCGACCTTGTTGCGTGCGATACAGAGGTAGTCTCCAGCATCCTTCTCTGTTACTGCCTGGGCGGACAGGGTGCCATTAGGATGCACCTTCAGACGACGATCATAGCTTTGATTCAAATAAACAAATCAAACACATAGACAAAAAAATAAAGTATATGTATAGAATGAGACAAGATACCAACATAATTGCCACTGATTGATTATTCAATAAAAAAGATTGAAGTGATGTCTTTTCTCACACAAACCCAAATCCCCTAAATACCTGAAGTGCATGTCCACCAGTTTCCTGTTAGGGGTTCTCCAGATGATGATGGGGGGTGGGTTGCCAGTTACAGTGCAGTGTAGATGCAAAATCCCCCCATAGTGGACAGTGGTAATGGAGGGTGATGTAGAGACAATACGGGCTTTACTGAAGGGAGAGACAGGCAAGTGATGCCTAACAGCTGAAGCTCTGCTTTTGTCGGAGGGGGGGAAAGAAGTAACTCTTGTGTTTACAACACTGGCTAGGATTTTTGTGTTATTGGTAGGCACTGTGGAGGGTAGGGAGAGAGGGGAAAGTTTTGTTTTGTTGATGTCAGTAAAGTGTGTGGGGAAGGCAGTGAGTGTTTTATTGATTTTGGGAGATGAGATTGTGGAATTGGGTTGGTGAGGGTTAGGAGAGGAGTGAGAAGAGCCAGGGGTGATCGGCAAGGTCCTGGATCTGTCAGCAAGCAATGGAGGGGAAAGTATAGGGGGGTTGACTGGATTTGTGGGGTGGCTTGGGATGAGCAAAGTTCTGCCTTTATTGAGTGAATATGAAGGAAATTGTTTTTCAATAGCAACTGCTTTTGTGTCTCCCTTTCCAGTTCCTCCTCCTCTTCTTCCTCCTTCTGCCCCCCCTTCAATTCTTACACTCACTGTTCTCTTATCAGCTCCTACAGCATTACTTGCTGTGCATTCGTAACTTCCTGAGTCCTTTGGGCCAACACTTCGAATGTGCAGTGTCCCATTGGGCAAGACGAAGAGGTTACCATGGAGAAACTGAGATGGGCGAACCAAAGTCCCATCTGGGATTCGCCAGCGCAGAGTTGGTGGTGGGGCACCTCGGGCAGAGCAGTGAGCATAAACAGGCCTCCCTGGAGACAAGAGCAGGTGTTCCTCTCTGGGTTGCTGTATCACCGGGGGCAACGAAGACACGTGTACACGCACAGAGGAACTGGCAGCACCTGCTGAGTTGGAGGCCACACAGCGATACACTCCTCTGTCACTAGTTAAAGTTGCTGCGATATGGAGGGTTCCATTTGTGTCCATGAAGACGCGACTGGCGGAGGGGGGAGCAGACGTCAGGACAGAACGATCCGGCAGAACCCAAGACAGCAGAGGGGTGGGAACACCATCTGCCTGGCACTCCAAGAGCACTTCTCCACCCTGATGAATGGTGGCTTCTCTGTAACTCGCCAGCTGCATCCGAGGGGGGCGGGTCCATACTTCCAGGGTAGTTAGCAACCTGTCGTGGAAGAGCAAAGCACACACATACTCAGTATAGACACACACAAACAAATATGGAAGGCATGCATGAAGGAAAAACCCAAAGGCATTCATACTCAATTCAAACTGAAATCCTGGACACCAGAAACATGTTGATTTTTTTGTTACTATAACAAATTTAATTTGCACTTAATAGTGCACTTATTAATCAAATTCAAGTTTGTGTTAGGCCTATGTAATTAATACTGAAAACATTGGGTCCTATGTTCATTAAAAGTAATGGTTAGTAGAGCATTAATCTTCATTGCTGGAATCAGTGACCTTACCTGTCACGACCCAGGAAGCTGTGTGCACTGCAGATGTATGTGCCCCTGTCCTGCAGCTGAACATTCTGGATAACAAGGGTGCCATTTGGCAAGACCTCAAAACGCTGAGCCTTGGAGTGGATTGACATCACTGCTCCTGAAAGTGAGAAAAAGAGAGAGACAGACGAACAGACAGAGAGAGAGAGAGAGAGAGAGAGAGAGAGAGAGAGAGAGAGAGAGAGCAGTGGGGAAAACAGAGACAAATTGGAAAAGAAAGTTAGAGAATGAGTTAGAGACAGGGAGGAAAGGAGAAACAGGGACACGCCGAGTGGCACAAGCGTGAAGTAAAGCCAGTGATGCAGTGCAAGAAATGTTTCATTATTTTCATGCAATATATCTTTCCCACATGGCAGGCCAGAGAAAAGCCCATTATATGCATGCCATTGCACAATGATGGGTGTTGATGGGTTATTTCAACAGTGTAAAATGTGTTTATATTCATTAAGTTATAGTACATATTAAAGGAGAGACAGATTTCCTTTCAAATCTGTGCAATCATTGTGTAATTTTTCTTTTTTTTTGTTTTAAATGTGCAACCTGCAGTTTTTAATCATATTGATCAAATGTACACATTGACATGTATGCTTGAATTTTGTATAAAAAATAAATAATGATTAATTTCAGGAAGCACTTTTCTGACATTATTAAAATATTTTTACATCAGTCAGTGAACCAGATTTGATTGGCCGCCAGGTGGATATTTTGCATAAACATAACCTGATAAAAAATTCCTGACATTTATTGGTGTTTTTTATGCTCAAATACATGTGTGCGTATCTGCGCTGTGTGTACCTGTGGCAACCTTGGTCCATGTGATGGAAGGTTTTGGCTCTCCTTGAGCTTCACACGCCATCCTTGCAGTGCTCTCCGCTGGAAATGACACTGTCCTGATGTGTGGGTCTCGAATTCTTGGTCTGGTTCTCAGAACTGGGGCCTTTGAAAAAACATTTAGAAAACAGATAATTACCACAAATAAAGAAATGATGAAGCTGAAAAGCAAAAGATGAACGTGTAAGGCGTGCTGCAACGTTAAAATTAATAAGAATAGCCTTAAACTAAAAACACCAAATCAACAGTATCTTCCCAATGTAATGAACTAATAGCCAAGTTCATATATATATATAATTATGGAGTCAATGAAAGAGAGTGAATGATAAAGACCATTATTCATCAGTAAATTTAGTAACTCTAGTTAAGTTCATCACTCGTGACACATACTGTGTTAATTCTTCAGCAAATGTTTTGTCATTTCTGTAAGTGGACATTGTAAGAATGACTGTGGAATAGCTACCCAAACTCAATACAGATCACTGAGATCCCAGAGTTAGAATGACTCATTGGTGGTGGACCTAGTGGTTTGGTCTCTAGCGACTTGCCAACACAGTTCTGAAAATTAATTAACAATTGTTCATTTAAATCCATTGGGATTAAGATCCAATAAAAAACCCAAATTATGTAACTTCATGAGTTTAAATCACCTCTCTAGATCTGAAAGACAGATGTGACTCTTAACAGAGCTCAGCGAAATCCATGAAATTAAAGAATTGTCAAAAACATCCCTTGGGTTAAGTAGTAGGTCATGTGGATAAAGATTAGGCCATTTTCAGATCTCTTATGTTTTTTTCTGCTAAGCCTTTGCCCAAGGGCTTGCACAGTGAGTTGTCGAGTGTAGTGTGCATGTGTTTTGTTATTTTCTGGGCCAGCACTCACAAAGAAAAAAAGGAAATGTTAATTGAAGTTCGACTTAGCCTGCAAGCAAAGAAAAATAGCTGTATATGCATGAACTGCAAACTATTTATAATATTTAAAATTGCATTTAAAGAAATTAGTAATCAAACAAATTATATATGCTATAAATATTAGAAAAAAATGCAATTCAATTAATAGATAAAAAACTAATTGTGGTCCAAACTTGGCTCTAATTTGTGTTGTAATGTATGTGTTTGCTTTAAGAATTTTTTTGGGGTATCAACAAAATATAAATATGATGCCATTGAATTGATTTTAACTCACCCCAGGGACAGCAGGGAGTGAAGGGGACCAGTGTGGCCTGCTGCTGTGTGAATCAGGAATAGAATTAGCTCCAGGGTTCTTCCAGTCATGAGGTGATCGACTCTGATTTTGAGCCCCAGAAACAGGCCTCCCTTGGGTGTCAACTCGGCCAATGCTTGGCCTCTCTCTGAATGATGTTCTGGTACTTGTTGATGTCATTGTTGTGGTTGCAGTAGAAGATGTAATAGAAGTAGGTGTCCTAATAGTTGTTGGAGAAGTTTTGACTGAGGTGGTCATTCTAGGACTGCTAGTTGTTGCAGTAGATGTAGTAGTGTGGTTTGGAGTTGAGGGGAAAGCTTTGAGTGAGGTTTTAGTACTAGTAGCAGCAGTAGTAGTATTTGTAGTAGACGGGCTAGCTGAATAAATAGCTGTGGTAGTGGGGGTTGTTGATGTATGAATTAGAGTTGTGGTAGTTGTAGAGGTAGGATTCTTTGTCATACTTCTGGTAGCGCTAGATTTTGGGATAATAATGGTAGTTGTAGTAGACATGATTGGATTTGTTATCATAGGAGTAGTTGTTGTATCCTCACTTATTGTAATGGTAGATGTACTTGTAGTATTTCCAACTAAAGTAGTAAAATTAGTACTCTTGAGAGTGGTTGGAAGAGGTGTTTTTGCAATAGTAGCTATAGCTGCACTGGAGGAAACAATGGATGAGTGAGTGGAAGAGAGAGTGGTGGAATGAGATTCATATGGCATACCCAACAAATTCCTCTGCTGCTCGTCACTGTGCTTGCTTGAGGGTATATCAACATGTTTACTTAAAGCTGTGTGTGTGTTTGTGTGTGTCTGTACGCCATGTGTAAGTTTCCTGGCGTATGTCTGTGGCACATGTGTCTGTGTGATCACAAAATCTGAGTGAGTGGGCGCTGGTGTTGCTGTGTTGAAAAGAGTGGACTCTGCAGTGTCTGAGATGCTGGCTGAGTGAGTCATCATGTCTATACGTGGGTTTGTGTGAGAGGGGGACAATGAGGTGAAGAGGCTGGCAGAGGGAGTCAATGAGGGGGAGGCAGATTGTGAGGTTGAGATACCGAGAGTGTGAGAAACAAGGGGAGAGAGAGAATTCAGTGCTGCACCATTTGGAGTGGTCTTAATACGGTCATTCCTTGACAACAAAGTAGATGGAGATGTAGTTGATGACACCAGCAACAACATATCACTTTGACCTGTGGTAGTATCAGGTGTTGCTGTTTGAGACCTTTGGTGTGTAGGGTCAGGGAGAGGTCGGGCTGGGGTGAACGGTTGCAGCCTGGGCCTGTTTTTAATTCGTCTTTGCTGTCCAAGCCTCCTGCGAGAATTCCAAGGGCTTTGAGATCGGGAGTTTGGAACCAAATTTGGCAGTCTCTTCCGTGGGCTCTGAGGCCTAGTTCTAGTTGGGTTGGGGTTTGCTCCTCTGTCATCTCCTTCAGCTGGTTCTGGGACAATTTCATTACTTCCAGAGATTGGCGTATATGTGACTGGTTCTTGCTGTGTCTCTGGTGTTGTCGCTGTCTCTGTCTGTGGACCTGGGTTCTGAGTCTGTATATGTGTCTTTTTATCTGTGTCAGTCTGTGTTTCTGTTGACCTCTCTCTACCTTTCTCTATATCTGTATCTGATTTTGTCTCAGAGTGTGTCTGCATTTGAGTGAGAACAGTTTGGATGGGCTGTAGGCCTTCCTCTTGTAGAACAGTTTCATCAACAGATGACCCTTCTGTTTCTGCTTCCACCCCTGCTCCCTCAGCTCTTCCTCTATCTCTATCGACCACTCCATTGTCTCTTGCTGTGTCTCTGTCTTTACCGCTTTCAACCGGTTCAGCTGTGGGTTCAGCTGCAGTGATGGGTTGGTTGTTAGTAGTATGAGTATTCTTTTGACGTATTTTAGCCAGTAGGTCGGCCCATTTCAGAGGGTCTATTCTTTGTTTGTTTGTGGTGACTCTATGTCTGTTGTCAAAGCGGTTTCTTCTCTGGTTAGTGGAGGATACAAGCCCTCCTCCTCTTCTTGGGGGGCCTTCTCTCACAGGCCAACGTCTTTTGGGTTTTCCAAATGGATAGCGTCTGTTAGGGAGAGGTTGGTGGGGTCCTGTTGACTTCCTATTCCCAGCAAGAGTGCTCTCTTCTTCTTCATCTTCATCCCCTGATCCTTCCTCCATCTGACGTAGTAAAGGGGCTCGTATCTTGGTTGACCGGCCAGAGGCTGACTGTGGCCCACTGGGAATCAAAGTCCTAAGCAGAGGAGGGTGTAGTGTTTTTATTCCCAACTGCATGGACAGAGAGTCACTTCCGTAACGGTTAACTGCAATGCAGCGATAATGACCAGCATCACTCAGAGAAGGGTTAGGCAGAGATAGACTCCCATTAGGCTGTATAGTGAGTCCACCTGATGCAGCTAATCCAGACCGAAGTATATTTCCATCTGGCAACACCCAACTGATATAAGGTGCTGGTGAACCCGATGCCTTGCAGGAGAGACTGACTGGCTCCCCAACTGTCACAGTGACAGGCGGCCCCAATTGCTCTCCTGCAAGCGGTACAGAGGAATCCTCCACTGCCAGGCTTAGGGGGAGAGCATCTGAATCCCTGCCAGCCTGGGCCACACAGTAATAAAGTCCAGCATCTGAGAGCTGCACTTGGTCTAGAAGTAAACCAGAGGCTGAGGCGCGGACCCTTCCATCCAGGCTGCTGGAGGGGGAGATGAGCTTAGATCCATCTGGGAGAATCCACTGTACTTTAGGGTTGCCAGAACTTAGATGAGGGCAGGGGAGTTCCACCTTAATGCCCGATACTACCGCTATTGCTGTGATGGTATGATTAGTTGAAACTAGAACCCATGGGTGAGAAGCATGGGAGGATGTCGAGGGATTATATGTAGGGACAGCATGAGCAGAAACTTTTGCTGAGTATATAAGGTGAACTATGTGTCCGTTAGACTGCGCTCTGTTTAGCTGGATGCTAATAGCTGGTTGTAGTAACCACTGCGGTTTGACTTTAACAGAAGCTTTAACTCCAGTGTGATAATATCCGCCTGTCTCTGCTGCCTGACTGTAGCGGTAGGCCAGCGCTGGGGCTTTACTCAGCATGATTTCCCTCTCAAGGCGAACCGCAGTCTCACTATAGTAAGCCAGGATCCTCCAAAGTTTTTCATAGCTCTCTCTCTCTACAGGACATTCCAGGGAGAGTGACAGAGCGAGAGGGATAGGAGATGAGGAGGAAAGGGAGAGATCTGGAGGAAGAGCAATATCCTGAGAGTCGGAGGAGTGGGTGATATTGCAACTCAGATCAACACTGTTCCCTTGTTGGTCAGATAGGCCCACAGAGGCACTGCCCACAGGCTCTCTGAAGGTTTCACTTGATTGGATTTCACTGAGTTCTGTCTCCAAAGATGTGTTTCTCCCTGGGAGAGGGATGACAGGTGACGTGCATGGTAGGTCAGTCTGATCAAGCAGGCCCTGTCCTTGAAGGGAATTGGGCGACATGCAGGTTGGGCACTGAGGGCCACCGGGACATTTCATTAAGCCTAATTGAAAGAAAGAGACAGAGGAAATTATGTCATTAAAGGCCTGCTTTGCCATCTCTAGTATATCAACTGTGTATAAAATCATGGTAACTTTACAAACATATTAATACAAAGTTCAGCTATCTCAACATATTTATGGTGTCATATTAGTCATCTAAGCTCTTTTTAAGCAGTCATTACCCTTTATATCTCTGACTATTTAGGTACAGTTACTTCATCTACCCATAAATCGTAAATACGTATCACTTCATTATAACATGGCAATCATTAGCCTATGCTTCAGCTGCCTGCACACATCAATGCTGTCACCGTGAATTAGTCATGGCAGGTTAAGACTAGCATATCAATGAGACATTTCACTGTCCTGCCTTCTTTCACATCTCAATAACAGCCACAGATGTGGAAGGGATACAAAATGGGATGAAAGAGAAAAGAGTACCTAAGGGAAAGCAGTTGGAGAGATGTCAAAAGTATCTAGATAAGATGTATCTGAAAGTAATGTTATCCCATCTTCTAATTATCTGGTTGGATTTGAAATATTATATTTCAGTTATTAAACTTTTTATAGAGTGAAATTATCAACAGCTGTTTCCAAATCCATTTAGCAATGTTAATTTTCACCTTTGCTTCTTATCTCTTTCATATCCCTTGAACTGGATAGCTGGATATCTCTTTCTTATCCCTTGAGCTGCTTCAATGGAATAACAATAAAATGGCTGCATGTGTGAGACAAGGAGGGGAGGAATAACAAGGAAAAACAAATGATGTTTCAGGCATGACCATCACCTGGGTGAGCCAGATTCCAAGAGAGCAACCAGTTCATCCTACAGTCGCAACTCCATGGATTAGCCTGCAGCACAAGAGTCTCAAGCTGAGGGGCAGTCGCTAAGGTGTCTTTGGGCAGTGTGGTCAGACTGTTGTTGGACAGGTCTAAGTGTCTAAAGGAGGGAAAGAGAGAGCAAAGAAAAAGATTAAGATGGCGAGGGGAGCACAGATGTTGAGTAAAATTTAGAGTAACGGAGGGAAGGATGTGGGAGTGGGGGAAAATCATTCATCATTTTTATAATCTCCCTAAATCTTCAGACCCAAGTTATATATCAGAGAAAGGGAAGAGACGTATATTGGTCTAGATTTAAATACCAACAACCAGAGATGGAAATTTACATGATTTCCAGATTAGAGAGGTATTTTCATAATTTACACTGTATTTTACAATCACTTGGCCATAAATCAGTTCCATTCAATTTGTTATATTTTATGTTCTGTTTACTTATAAAAACGATAATGTGCTCTCCCCATTGTTCGGCTAGAAAATGTCGATTGGTTTGCCCGCAGGAGGTTTGGCAAAAGTTGATACATTATATATTCTGTTGTTAAGTCTTAAAGCTCACCTGAGTGTAGAGAAGTAATACGTGTTCAGGAGGGACAGTGTGCACAGAGTATGAGGGTGCAGCTGATGCAGCCTGTTTCCTTGCAGACGCAGCAGCCTGAGGCTAGGCAGCTGGAGCAGGGCTCTGGGATGGATATGTTGGAGGAGGTTGTGATCCAAGTACAGACGCAGCAGTGAGGTCAGGCCAGAGAAGGTCAGAGATGAAGAGATCTCTCTCAGCTTGTTATAACTCAGCTTGAGTATCTGCGGGGGTGCAGGAAATGAAGTGAGCGGAAGAAATGAAGGATTAGAAGAGCAATCAAATAATAGACATCAAGGCTGACGAAGAAACGTCTGTCCCTGGACACCACATGCCAGTAAATTGAATTTACGACAAATGATGTGAGGAGACTAGGAATGAGGGTGCCGAGTCGGCAGGAAAACTATTTGTAAGCAGAAATGACTGAATGCACCTTGTGTAAATTTAAAAAAACATGAGGATATATTTCCTGCTGCTCACCATCTCACACATAAAATATGAGAAAATAGACGGCAGCATATAACCACACGATATATTCATGCTGTGAGTTTACTAGGTCAAAGCAAGGGAAACCAAAAGGATATTCTAGCACTGGGGATCTTCGACTTTTCAAATATGACTTTTAGCTCTTTATCCGCAGCAGAAGAGTCTAGTGGATCCATTGCTAATCTAGTCATGTGCGGGGAACCCACCAAAATTTTAAGAAGGCACACCACAAAAGCCAGGATGTGGAATTGTGTTTCTGCAAGGCTTATGATAAATCTGCTCTGCAGGGAGGCTACTTAGCTGGAAGACTCCCAGCTGCTGACAGATCTAGCACATGACGATGTCAGCACATGGAAATATTGATCCTATTATCACACAATGGCGAATATATCAGCATCTGCCTGGGAGATGAAGGGAACAATTGCTTGTTGAGTAATATCACTTTCCCACAGACTGCTAACTTTGCCCTTAGGTTGCTGCTAAAATGTCCAGTGTGCTTCCTTGTCAATGAGCAGTGGAAAGGAATGATGGTGCATCAATTATGCATTTGTTGTACAGAAATGATAAAGAATGCTCAGAAAATGTGGACAGTCTTGTAAATTGTTAGATTAATTTCCATTCTAGCAGGCTACTAGTTTTACAGATCAAATGTAAAATGTATCCATTTATGAATCCATGTCTCACTAACAGAGTAACTGCAAGATTTAGAAACATTTATCAATGAGGCATCCTCTCTAAATCTTACCAAACCCTTTTGACAAATGCTGTAAATCTTGATAATCCCTACATTACTTGTGACGATAAAATGTGAAATGTGTTCTGTTCCATTGAGGTATATCATCTCTAATTGTTAGGAAGCTATGCACGCTAGAAACTACAAGTACGAGAAAGATTTAGAGCTCAGCTTTCTGCAGAAAAGCACATTTGAAATACAACAGGAGTTCCTGCATGATCCTCCCTGCCTGAGGCTGGAGATTAAAGTTACATTTTTATGAAGACTTGCTCCAGGTTGGATTTTCACCAGCGAAAAAACATTCATCTCCAAAAAAATGTCAAAGGTTAAAGTATGCGAGGAAAGACCGGTTTATTTCCCCCATTTCCCATTAACAGCCATATATTTCACAACCCAGCATCGATTGGTTTGGTTTGGCAAAGGACAGGTCAGAATAGTTTTAATGTTCGATTCTCGCTGCTGTTAGATGAAGAACAAGTTTCAGTAGGATCACTTCCGATCTCAACAGCCACAAAATGTTGACCATCCATTGGGTTGGATTTTGGTCATATCATTCACATTCTGCTCGTCCAGTCAATGGGACCAGAGGCATAATTCACGTGTACCTGCAGTGATTTCATATCTTTGAATACTGCATCTGGGAGATGGTGGAGATCATTGCTGTGGAGCATGAGAAGTTCCGCCCTCTTCAGCCCGGCCAGTGAACTGTCAGGGATCCTGCTGATGCTGTTGAACCTACAGGAGCACAGAAATTGCATCATCAACCTAAGACTTACATAAGTCAACAAATATAATATTGTGTGTGTGTGTGTGTGTGTGTGTCTTTTCTACCCTAAATTGATGCGCCGTGTGTGTGAAGGCAGTCCAGGTGGTATAGTGAGCAGGGAGCGAAAAGTACAGTGGACTTCGTCGGCCTGGTAGCAGTTACAGCTTCTGGGACAGGACTGTCCGCCAGGAACCACAAGTGTCAGCAGCAGCACAGCCAACAGTGCCGCAGGCACACACACACTCTGATGCATCTTCACTCCACAAGGGGAGAAGCTACACTGGGATTATCACTGCCAAAGAGAAAAAGGAAGTCAAGAATAATGGAGGGAAGCAAAGTGCACCGCCGGGGCATGTCCCAAAATCCAGATGGAAATCTTTCTCTCCCTCACTGTTTCACTCTCTCTCTCTCTCCCTCTCACACACACACACACACACACACTCTCTCTCTCTCTCTCTCTCTCTCTCTCTCTCTCTCTCTCTCTTTATGTCACACACAGAAGTCAAGTCAATATTATTTACACAGCCCACAATCATAAATTTCACTTGAGGGGACTTGTCAGCATTTGGCATCCCCTATCTTTCCTCTATTAGACCCAAACTGGAGCCAAACTGACAAACTGCACCTGCCCCAAACTCACAACACACACAAAACAGACCTGGAGAATCCACACACGACTGGTGGGTCAATTGGGTAGTACAGATACAGTAAATCACAGAATGAGTCTATACGTGCATGTCAAAAGGAAGGTTTTTGAGGAATAAATCAGAGATGTAAAATCAGACCCCTCTCTCTCTCTTATTTCTCAGGAGCGCACAAATGCACCAAACCAACTGTGGAGCCAGAGGCTTTCCAAAGCGGAGCTCGAATGAAAGTTAACTCACGCACTGCAGGACGCATCCCATGCTGAATAACGAACTATTGTAATGCACACAGCCAATGCTTGACAAACAACAAAAAAACAAAAACAACTTACCTTGAAATCCTTTTGTCCGGTGGGAAGTTAGTTATTTCACAGCATGATGCATTGTGGCCGTCAAATGCTGATTTAAATCCCAACTGCGCGGTTCGGAGATTTGATAACGCAGCACAGGCTTCACCAGCTTCATTCACTCTTTAGATCCGAGGCTGTTGAACCGAGAGGAAGATTGCACCCAAGCAACAACAGCAAAAGTTGTCACCTTGGAAAAGTAGTTTACACGTCTGTCAACGTCGCTCTTGGTAACGTCCAACAGGTCCTCTCCCTCCCCGCGCGTCTCCCGACTTGGAATGAAACCCTGAACGCGGCAGGCGGAGAAGTTGCCGAGCGCATCTGGCGCCGTGTGCGTGTCTACAGCCTATGGATGTGCGCCTTGCACGGACGTCGGTGGATGTGTGTGAGTGTGTATTTCAGATGAGGGAAGGGGACTGGACTGAAGTGAACTCCCAGAGGGACGCGACAGGCAGAGGGGTCTGTCCGAGGAGGGGCTTTCTGGAGACACGGGGGCAACAAGTGTGGCTCTTTTCACACCAACGGTCTCCACCGATGCAAAACTGAGCTCTGTCGTGATTCCGTGTCCACTTTAGCCTCATTGGTGTGTTGGAACAAATACTATTCTAATACTTTCAACTTTTTTTCACGCATAACAGGCTGAAAGTTGCAGCAGGACCTGCCACAATGAGATGAATTCCCCTTCAGTAACCCTCCACCCCTCTCACATCCAGACACACTTTCAGAACAATACAAACGCAATAATGATCAGTTAATATAACTCCAATTCTTTTTTATTTTTGGTCTATTAAAATCAATATGTTTCATAATTCCCTCTACACTACCAGGTATGTATGTCATTGCCATTAGAAGATTCCATGATGTAATTGAGTATTTCCTATTTTTGCACACATTTGGGGTATAAAGGGAAAAAGATTGTTCAGCAAGCGTAATTTTGTGTAAACCAACAGGGTGGACATGGTGATGTTGGTCCCAGGTTGCAGGGATGTTGTTGTTATGTTTTGTTATTTCAAAGTTATGCTGTTTCTGTTTACATGGTTTGGGCCAACAGTCGCAAATTGCGGCATTGACAGTGCCGACTACCTCCTGTCCGTGCACATTTGACCTCATTTTTTTAGCGAACAGTCGGACACCGAGGCCCAGACTGAATAAATGTTGGACTCCTGGCTTTGTGTGGCTTTTTGAGTAGCTTCATATCCTTTATAGATCCAGACTGTTCTCCTGAAATGTTGGTTAGAGCAACTAAATTATGGATTGTCTTCTTCCGTGTGCTCTCAGTCTTCTAGGCACCCCGTCATGATCACACCTCCTTCTCAGAGACTTAACTGAGGGGAGGACAAAAATAGACAGATGCTTCTCAGCTGTTGTCTCCTGTAAGCACAGTAACTTTACCTACATATGTGTCTGTGATGATTTTCAACAGATGATCCAACCTTCATCACCTTATAACATTTGTCTTTGCAGGCGATGTTGGTGCGTGAGGCTCAACGGTTCTCATGCTGCACTGGTTCCCTGTAGCTGTGATATGACTGCAAAAAACATTAGGCAGGATCCCAGCACACTACATTGCAATATCCTTCACTGTATTGGACGAGTCACTGTCTGACTGGCAGGAAGGAAGGAAGGAAGTAATGACGACATGATGTGACATCAATGTCTCTGGGGAGGTAAATTAATAAATGAATGAAGGGAGGAGAATTGGAGGTGGGTGATGATAAAGGTATTATGCTTTGGACTTGTGTTTTGGACAGAGATCAGCTAAATTAATGATTGAATGAATGAATGAATTAGTCAGTTATTTGATGAACCAATGAGTGAACAGCTGACTTGCAATCACTGTATTTGAATCGCTCTTACCCCTGTGACTGAGAGTAACCTGCGGTCGACAGGCTCTGGTCTGGCCTGCCAACCAGGCTCTGCCACAGAGATTTTAAAGTGGTCATCACTGCTCTCTGTCTTTTGGGTTTGGTGCTACTGTATCTAGGTCAACAACTACTACTAGTGCTGAATCATGAATCCAGGGAGTAAACAGCTCTGAGAGGAAACCAGCTTGCTGATACATAATTTCAAGATCATGTGCATTAAGTATTCTTTTTGATCTGGCTTTGAAGTATGAATAAACTCTTTGAAAGTCCCTGCTAAAAAGAAATAATAAAATCACTGCATTCCATTAATTTGCGTTCGTCTTCCAACACTGCACGATTGAACTTGGCAACGATGCATTTCTTTCTTTTTTTACTTTTTACAATTAGGTGAGTACATTTTGCGTCTAATCTTATTGTGTGAAAGATGCTGAGAGTGACACAAAATAGTGGCTGAAGAGCTGGGAAGGTACAAAGTACACAGGTATTTGCAGATGCACTACACCATCTCTCGTTTCACTTACTGTCATGAAGACAGGTTAATTTTACACATATAATATGGTAATAATATGAGACAAGAAAAATACTAATTATGAATGTCCCCACACATGGCCTCCATTCTGTCAAGGTAACTTCAAAAAAAGTGAAAACATGAATAGAGGCGTCAGAAAGGGCAGGAAGCCAAGAGCTATCCTTAGAAGCACTGTGACCTTCAATTATGTTCTTCATGACCTCTGGGCTCAGGTTGAGGCTCATAAAATGCTGGTTAAAGGCAGGGACAGGCTGTCCAGTACAGGAACTCATTAGTTGACTGAGCACCCCCGTGTGTACCGTTTTTCATTTTTAAGTTCAACAAGCTCGGACAACCAGCTCTCAAAGTGCCAACAGTATGCTTTCATAAAATCTCCCTTTTTGTTTCCAGCCAGAGTTGCTGAAGTGTGAAAAGCCATGCCATGAAAATTTGTATGGTCCTTTATGTTTTCAATTGCTTTGTGCTGGACCACAAGGCAGTAATCACACATCCGGTCAATAGTCTTGGATAACTAAATCTTTTTAATATTCCCAGTTCAGATGATAGTTAAACTTCCTAAATCTGACTTTTAATTTGGCACGCCGTCTCAGAGCCTGAGGGCAAGCTATGGCACAAGGACCTCGTGGTCTATTATTTATTTGAGACTCCAGCCCTCCATGGGGTCAAGGCTCGTCTGGCCAAGTGTGAGCCTGGAGCTTATAGCTGCTGAATGGGCGGCCATGGCACGATTCCCTGGGCTGATGGTTGGATGGTCACAGGGGCTCACTGTAGCAGTGGGATTGCTTTATTCTTCTCTGGAAACCAAGTTATTTTAGACAGTTAGCTGGGACGGGGCTATGCGGTCATAGTCTGATTGTATCAATTATGCTAAGCAACCACAACCTCCCTTTTAGCTTTAGTTATGCACTGTTTGTAGGATATTTAGATAATGTGTAGAGCCCATCTGCAGTGCTGCAGCCACATAGATCTTTGTTCATGTTCAATGTTCATTGTCCATGGACTGTTGTGACTCAGACTAAATGATCAGTTCTGAAGATGTACTATGCAAAGTGGCTTGTTGTGGACATTTTTGCTCACTGTAAAGTGTGAAGAGGGCATTCACAAACAACCTGCGGTGGTTTGTTTTCTGGAGAAACACAAATCACCTTCACATAGTTGTTAATGCATTCAGCACAGGAAAGGACACATCACAACCCAAGGCGACATGGATTGAGAACAACATGTAGTGCTGCATCCCCTGCTGTAAGCGTGGCAGGGTGTCTAAGCAGCGAAGATGTTACAACCGGAAGATTAGAGGCTTGTTAAATTCACTTCAAAATAAGGGAAGTTGGCCTGACAGCTTGTCAAAGGTAGCTGACAAGTACCACTTGTGTGTATTCATGAATGATATACAGTACAGCTTGCTTGAGCATATCTCACACATAGCACAGCAGAGAAGTGGCCATAACTCAGAGTCCCTAAGCATTTTACCCTCAGGCCAGAGGAGAGAGAGAGACAGAGGGAGAGAGCACGGTGGCAAAAGACTGAGCGATTTAAGAACAAATGGATGGGGAAAGGTTTAGAGGGGTCCATCACTGAGATGGAGGTCTATTATCTACAGATGTAGCCATTATATTATCACCAGAAGGCAACAGTAAAATACCTCTTGTGTCACCGCTACACCCTCAGGATGAAGTATTTAAAAAAGTTTTAAAGACTTATCTACATTTTCAAACAAAAGAAAAGACAAGGGGGGGAGGTTGCAGGTTTTGTTTGTGATTGTCCTGTTCAGTTGCATCATACACAATCTGAGCAAGCAGTGCGTGGAATAAGAAAACCACCCATACTGCAAATACAGTGCTGTGGATAAGCAAAGAATGTACTTTAAATGTTATAAACTAGACCTTAGACTCCTAATCTTTGTGGTTGTGGTCATTGGAGCCTTACGTTGGCTCTGACTCAAGTGAGAATAGAGGGGTCATTGACAGAGAGGAAATGAAGATGACGAGAGACGAAAAGGGGTGAAGAGCCACTGGACATAGATATGAGTCAAACTGTGGATATGACAAGAGGGTTGGGGAGGGGACATATGGGCAAGGAGAGAGAGAAAGAGAGAAGGGAAAGATGTCCTCCAGGCCTAGGCCTTGTCAAAGGAAAGGAAAGAGAGCTGCTGGAGAGCAGGGACAGGGGTGAGCAATGGGTGAGGGGTTGGGTGGGGAGGGGGTTGGGATCTGAGTGGGTCAACAAGGGTTGGAGAAGTCAACAAGAAGGGAGTGTGGTCAAAAGAGGAGGGGGGCTCCTGTATGGTAATCCTGGAGGCATGATGTCTGGTGGTCTGTGGTGCTTTACATATGCGCCCCATAACAGGAGCCTTTTAAATCAGCATGGAGCCCCAACACAGAACATGTCACTTCAGAAAAGTCCATAACAAAGGCCCAGGGGGGACATTCCTTTTTTTTTTCTGCAATGACAGCTCATTAGTAGGATTATATATGATTTCATTACACTGTGTATCAGATTCAAACAACATAAATACGACCAACCGTGTTAGCTTATTTGATTGAATCAAAACCAAATATTTATTGTCCTTTCATAATCATATTGCGATTCTGTTATATGATATTTCACCATGACCACCATCTGCCATCAAATGTTCAATTAAATTGTATTTTGAAATGTTCAGTCATGTTTTTGTAAACATATATTATGTAATTTGCAAGAGTCACTTAGAAGTTGTACATTTTGATAACTGAATAATCTTTTGATAGATGGGAGTCATCCAACCCTTAAGAGATGTCAGCCCAATTGAAAGTTTTCTGTGATAGGATGAGATCAAAATGTTTTGTCCCGGATGGCTGAAATAATGACCTTAAAAAAATTCTCATACCAGGACTCATACCATTATCTGTACAAGCGTGTCTCAATTAAAGACACACAATTTCTCAGAGCCTGTTTCTTCTGCTTCTGTCTTTGGCCCCTAACAGAGAAGCACAACAGAAGTTTGTTTTTTTTATTGAATCTTGATCCCATGGTGAGACCACAAATTTTCCTAATTTTACTTGAAACAGTTGAGGAAAACCTGGTCTGGACTTAATTGTGTTTTTTTTTACGATCTTATACTTTGTAGTGACTCTACTGGAGCTGTTTAGACAGTCAGTTACTCCAATTGGTACGGTTAAGTGTTCAGGTCCATAAAGTTCATTCACATGGAGGTGTGAGTAAGCTGTCATGCTAACTAGGTCAAACACTTGAGGCTTTCAAGAGGTTTTCTTGGCTCCCTTGAATCCCTCAGGCCTTGTTTCCCATAGTGCTCGTGGCCCGAGGCGGAGGTATGGGTTCTTTGAATGAATTTAGCTCACAGCTTGACATTCAAGACTCAGGAAAAAAAACCCTGAGACAAGCACTTTGATTCAGAGATATTACTCTGACTGTAATTAGCACTGACCTGGTATAATTGGGCCACTGCATTGCCCGGTTGTTGTCCAACATCCAAATATTTGAGCTAAATAAAAGTATATATATATATATATATATATATATATATATATATATATATATATATATATATATATATATATATATATATATATATATATAGTATATATACTATATTTGAATCAGTGAAAACAGAGAAATGTGATACTTTGTTGATGCTCCCAGAAAAAATGTTGTTTACGTTACCACATTCCCTTGAGTGCAGTTAGTGATGCATTAAGTGCTGAATAATGCCACCAGAGGTGGTTGTTTGCTGACAAGGTAAACTCAGGTCAGTTGTAGAATTATACAAAACAGTACACTACACAGACTCTGAACTCAAGTTTGACTGCTGTAAGTGCATGAGAGGCTAAAATGACAGAATGGCTTATCATAAGATAAGATAAGATATCAATTTATTTGTCCCAAAAACTGGGGAAATTTGGGTATGTTTAAAGTTTATTTCAAAAAGATGAATGTTTTTTTTAAATTCATAGATCATTACTTGTCCACTAATAAGATGTGGCCTCACAGCATGAGCACAACTTAAGGCTGAGTGACAAACACCTAGGTTAAAATGGAAAGATATGGCATTTCACAGCTTGCCACAGTAATTTGGTTGGTTTACTTAAGAGTGCTAAAAGTAGCAGCCAGCCGACCAACTCAGGGAGAGGATCTGGACAGTCTTAGCTATATAGATCAGCAATGTGTGGGAGCTGTTCCATTGTACTTTGTGACAGATACAGATGGCTGGCAATAGAAAAAAAATATTATGGAATACAAGATTAATCGAGCACTTCAGGGATTTTACTGTCAGACTGAATGCTGAGAAAAACATAGAGAATGACAGGAATTCAAATTTGGAACCAGACAACAGTGGTTCCTCGGTGTCACAAATGGTTTCGTAAGAATAACTGGACACATACTAAAAGACTTTTCCTGTTGGGACACACTTTTTGTACTCTCTCTCACATGCACAGTAGACCCACAAAAGGATTCAAGTCCACACCGGTACTTGCGGACATGTGCAAAGGCACCGGAGCAGACACATTTGCTGCCCTGCAGGTCAGACTGACAGAATCTGTAATTATCTCGGTGGAACACTCCGCCTTTTGCGTTGAACCTTCACACAAGAATCTAGACCTTCTTATGTAATGGCTAGTCTTGCTCTGAAACATGTTGAAAATGCTAATTAAACTCATTTCTGTGTGACACAGATGTAGCTCACCTATTAGTCTCCTGACTAGTTTTATTGCCTAATACATGGCTGGCATTGCAGTCCCTGCACTGCAGTATTTATCCTGCAGTTGTAAAGAGGCAAATTAGATACCACGCTGGGTAACAATATACATTTTGCTTGGTCTATATCCTGCCTAATGGGTAGCAGAAGAATCCAGCTGACCATCTGCCCCATCTAGTAAGACTAGACATATTTTCCCCATATATTCGAATAATTAAATAGCAATGGCAGGATTACTCTTGTGGTTTACACTTCTGTTGTCCATATTCAAAAGACATAAGCAGGATAAAACCATCCAATTGGAAACAACTAGCAAGATAGGCCATCAGGGAAAGACTAAGGGCTTTTTAAAAAAACAATGCAAGCTCATTGGGCATTCAGGGCGTGTCCAAATCCACCGTGGAATAACTGTGCCAGGTGCATTGGTTCAAAGTGTTGCACTTAGTCTTGTAATTAATCATGGATGTGTTTTGAAGTAACATGCAAAAAAAAACACTCAGAGTGCCATCTCCCATTCCCTTTAAAAGCCTGATTCGCTAGAGCACCTTGGCAGGTTGCTATTGAAAGGGCGTATATTGCCAGGTAGTTAGAGGGAATGCTTCTCTGCAGAGAAAACGCTTTTACTTGCTGCAGTAGCAGATCATCTGTGTGTGTAACATGCAGAGTATCTAGCCTACCCGCCTTTGTGGGCACATATTACTATCTTGATGAAGCAGCCTAAAAAGAAATACTGCACCACTGACTTCTGATCACGTTTTGTTTGGTAAAAAGTGCATTCGATTTCCACTGCCTCAACATGGCAATGTGTTCACACACATCATTTAAAGACCAACATGCTCATGGGCACTCAGGAGTGCATTTGATTTTTCAACCACCTGGGCACCGAATGGGATAATAAGAACTGCATCTGTCATTGCGTGGTGTAAGAGAGGAGCCTGTACTCATCATCTTGGTTTGCATGCTAACATTTGCTTATTTGTGCGAAACAAAAATGAAACACTCGTGGAAGTGTAATCACTTCTGCAAATATCCTGTCATAAACAAAGTATCGGACCTGGTGATGTAGGAGGAGAGGTTAATGGTCACCCTTCTGTTACAATTCATTTTGAAGAGAAAAACATAACTAAAGGAAACATCAGGGCATTACCAAAGTCAGTGGGACTTCCTATCTCGCCATCGTAAATGTCTGCAAAAAAATGTCATATCAATCCAATTACTGCGTAGATATTTCAACCTGGACCAGAGTGGTGAACCAACCAACCATCAGACACTGCCACCAGAGCCATATGGCGCTAGAATGGCCATTAGGGAGCTGAAGAAGGCAACTCAATTTTGCTCTGGTAGAAAAATCCTTCATCTCCTTCAACAGCTTGTTCTTTGAATTAGCTCTAAGTGAGATGAAGGGAGCTGATTAAACTCACTCTGGTGGAAACACTATCCTTCACACACTTCAAGGGCTTGTATTTCTAATTAGTTCCGACGATGAACTGGTCATCTATCATCGTGGCTGATGCACTTGGGCGAAGTTCGAGGCAGGAAAGTGACTCTCCCTGTGAGAAAGTTACTAACTTGGTACAGCATGAGTGGATCCTGTGACCCATGATCCAAAAGATCAAACTACTGTCTTAGGAATTGGCATTGTTTCTAAAAACACTAGAAAAATCTAGAGCTTTGTCAACAGCCATGGCATGTTCTTTACTTCTAATGCATTTGTTGCTCCTTAGTTAAGAGGGACATTAGAGCTGCTGTAGCGAGGTGAACAAGGGGTTGGGCGTTTGGGGGCTTTTTAGATACAGTAGTTGGATATGTTTTTCTTGCAGTATACTGCCTGCCCAACAACAAACAGTGGACAAAGAATCAGTATCACAGGCAAGGACGCAATGAGCTGAGATTTCCATTGTCATTGTTTGCCCCTGATTCATAAAACGACCATCATGTTTCTCAAACTTTTCTCATACAAAAAAATATAATTTCAGTGTGTAACATGTACAAGATTAGTAATGTATAAAATAACAGCAAGTCTGATAAATGAAAGTATACTATACTGGAGTGTCCTGCAAGTGTTCAGTGTGTGCATGTGAATATATGTGGCTTCAGAGGTTTTCAACAGGGCATCATCCTTATTCAAAAACACTTTTGAGATAAACAAAAAGACCTAAACCGATGCATGATACCTTTATCCAAGAAACAGTGCAGGGGATAATCACATTCACTTTTAAAGTTGAAGATAGACATTTCTAAATTGAAAACAGATGCAACTGATAATCCCATTTGGGGAAAAACTAAATCATCATTTCAGTTGTGGATTCTCCTTCAGGGTGACGAGGTAACTTCTGTCCAGGGACAACAGATTAAAAATAGCCTTTTGGTGCATTTGCAGCAATGCTAATTTCTCTGCTCTCCGCTGTGCCCGGTGTAATGTAATAAACCAATGAATACATAAGCAGAGAGTACTGAAGATCCAATGTGTCATTGTGAAAAATAAAAAAGGCAACCTCTTCGACAGATGTACAGGTAGTTCTGAGGAGAGGACCACGGAGACATGAGTCCTCATTAACACAGCTTCGTCTACTCGGCCTTAATTATTATCCTCGGTCCTGGGAAGAGGAAAATGTACTCTGAACGACGACAGCCCCACAGTGGCATGATGTGTTACTGCCATTACACCTTACACCATATCCCTGTGCTCATCTCTGCTCCCGATTTCTTTCCTTCAACTCCACCCCGAACTGTACCTCATTCTTTGTCTCTTTCTGCTGCACAGTTTTCATTACAGTGAAGACAGTGTGTGTGCGTGCGTGCGTGCGTGTGTGTGTGTGTGTGTGTGTGTGTGTGTGTGTGTGTGTGTGTGTGTGTGTGTGTGTGAGTTTGAGTTCTGCGGTTGTTGTGTCTCAGCCCGTCTCCAGATGTCATGGGGCAGGGGGGCTGCAGATGGTCGTCATTCCCCTCTGACAGCGACAGGAAAAGGGAGATCGAGAGAGAGAGAAGCGGAGAGAGAGACAGAGAGAGATAGGGAGAGAAAAGAAAAGAGAAATAGGGCATGCGAGGGAGAGCGATGTGAAAAAAAGAGGGAGAGGAATAACAGAAAGTGAAGGTTTCTTTGTCCTAACAGTGGCGATATTGCTAACACTTGAAGTTCACTCTTTGCCCTGCTTTTGAAAATGAACGTTCCTTTTCTTAAAGACAGAACATTCCTCTTTAAGTTATATTCAAACTCCATTCCAAAATTGCTATCTATCTATCTATCCATCTATCTATCTGGTCTATGTGGTCTAACCATATAAATAATTTTAGAAGAGTGATGAGATTATGAAATTGAAAAAGAAAACTTGTATAACAGATAAAAAGTTTAAGTGAATAGGTAAATTACCATAGAGAATATTCTTTGACGTGACTGTTGCTGTTCGGAGAGGAGGTGGCACTGAGGAATGCTGGGTTGGGCAGGACGAAGAGAGAGCGCTGAAAGATGAAGAGAAGGTTAATGAGGAGTCTGACGCCCCGGGGAACATTTCCTTGGCTCCAGACGTACGTACAAAACGCACACATTCACGCTCACACACACCTAAACACCACGGTAAAACACATGGTGAAAGCTGTTAACCTACAGCTCAGCTTATCAACAGGCCAGCAACACAGGAAGGTTCCCTCATTAACACACTTCAATATACTCAGCACAACACAGTAACACGACAACAACCTCTTCTGGAAAAAAAGAATGGGAACGAGCCCTGAAAACAAAACAAGGCATTGGCACCGCTGTGACAGAGAAAGCAGTTGTGCACATATAAATAACATCTCTCCAACCCACCGCCTGGATGAAACCTCATAAATAAAGGATAAGTTACATTTTGATGTGCTGGTGGTCAGGGTTACAGGACTCATTTAACACTCTTGGACCCACTGGGCTGTTTTGTCATGGAGGAGGAAAAATTTGTATTCACCGTGAATATTTTTGAACATTCCCTCTCCAAAGTGGATCCATTTGCAAACACTGCTTTCCCATTGTCGCAGAGAGGTGGCACAGCGTTTGTACGGCGCACTGAGCGGAGGTCAAAAAGAGTTTGATGTATTCGTTGTATTTCCGTATGAGGTGAATTATTTCTAACGTGTCTCTGAATTTATCGGAAGTCCTTGCGTGTTGTCAAGGTGATGGATATCTTGACAATGACTTTGTTTTTTCTAGCGGCGCAAGTGCATGACTCTGTGGATGGCCCTACCATCTGTTTTTGGTTAAGCCGAAACTATCTCAGCGAATATTTGATGGGCATGAAATAGAGACATTTTTGTGTCCCCAGAAAATGCAGCCTACCGACTTTGGGGGTCCCCTGGCTTTTGCTGTAGCATCACAGTAGTGTTCCCTTCTGTGGGTTTTGGTGAAATGCATCAACGATTACTGGATGGACGTCCATTGAATCTGGTACAAACTCGTTAATAATTTGCATAACTTTGCCACTGCCTGAGCTTTTCCTTTTGCAAAAATTTGCCAAATATAAGTTCATGACGAGACGCCTGCAAATCTACTGTAACTGCCATCATCACTGCACCACAGTACAGTGTAGCTGCTGAAAACAACAGCATGTTAACACTGTCATCGCGAGCACTGACAACACTGTGCGCCTAAGTATAACCTCACAGAGATGCCAGCATGAGAGAAGACTCATGGGCTTGTTTCTATCATTCTCGGATTTCTTTGTAGGTAGCATACTGATTTTTTTTTTTTACAGATTGATTTTGAACCTTTTTCCAACATCCACCTTATCCTCTACCTGACAGTGTTATGTCAGACATGTCAAAGTACTGATGTAACAAAGCGCCTATCTGAATAAGTCAAAAACGGAGAATTATTGCTCTGTAGTTCAACTTTACCACTTTAATCATTAATTGGCTCTTTTTAAAAATTCCGCCTGCAGCCTTAGGACCTTTGATCATCCCTGATTGTCTCCATACCTCCATACATTTCCCTCCTCAGATCTTCCCTGCAGGCTAAATAAGAAAGACTTTACTCTGCATGCTGCATTTGAAGGCAGAGTGTGAAGCGAGTGAGTGTCAAATGTCAGTGGGCACTGTGTGTGTGTGTGTGTGTGTGTGTGTGTGTGTGTGTGTGTGTGTGTGTGTGTGTGTGTGTGTGTGTGCGTGGCATGCTTTGTAATCTTTGACCAGCTTGAATGAGACATACTCCAGCCAGCATTGTGGTGTTAAGCCATACACACACACACACACACACACACACACACACAGAGAGAGAGAGGCACATTTTGCCAAAACAACAAGAGTCTATCCAGGACTGTGAATGAGAACCAACAAATTAGTTGTTCTTGGTCTGAATCCTTATAAAATTGGGAGGGAATCACTTAAAAAAATTACACCATGTCCAAGTGAGTGCAAAATTTTTATGTCCGATATATATCTTAACAACAAATCTCAGGGGACAACCGAGCACGCTCAGTTGGCAAGCCAAAGGTGGACTGCTGATGTAGAAAAACACTTAAATTCAATTTGAGTTCGGTTAAACATTATCATAGTCCTTTGGGTTGAAGATAATAAGCAACATGTAGGCGGGTGCTGCAGACAACATTCAGACAACCGACCTGAGAGGGAGAAGTTGAGGTACAGACAAAGGGAGATAAGAAATTTAAATAATACATAGATATATCCACCTTTGTTCAGATGGAGTGTCTTCAGGCCCTTTTTGAAAGGATTCTGTTGCTCTGTAAGACTCTGGACAGGGTGAAATGCTGTTTCAAATCATCAGATGTGACAGGGAGATTTTGCAGCCGCAGTCCACAGCGATCCTGTGATCGCCTGATGCTGGCAAGGGAAGTGGATTTGGACAGCGAGCAAAGTGAATGACCAAGAACTGGAAGGACAGGGAAAGAGGTTTAATGGAGACGGAGAGCAAGATAAGAGACTCCAAAGAAAGAGGAACTTGAAAAGACGGATGAAAAGTAAAGACGATGTAATTCTTTAGAGGGATTAGTGCTATCTTCTGCAGGGTTTTGGACATTTACGCATGGTTCAGCGCACACACACACACACACACACACACACACACAAACGCATGTGCACACGCATACAGTTGTGTGTCCAGGACTTCAGAGGACATCACACTTACTCCAACCTAAACTATAACTGCTTACCCTACCCTAACCTTAACCTAATTCTAACCTAAACCCGAAAACGTTGCCAAAACTCACACAAATGCACACACACACACACACACATACACACACACACGTGCGCGCGCACGCATGCACACATACTGAGAGTCAGCCAGTATGCATGTTGCCAGAATTCTTGAAAAGCACATCAGATGTGATTACTGGATAAGGATAATCCTGTATATGTGTGGTGCATGCTCAGAGACAGACCCGTGTCTGTCTGTGTTTAAGAGTGTGTATGTGTGTGCGTCCGTGTGTGTGCGTCCGTGTGTGTGTGTGCGTCCGTGTGTGTGCGTGCTTGTGTGTGCGTGTGTGCGTGCTTGTGTCACTGCCAGTGCATGTGTGTCTGCCTGTGAGATAAAGCAGCCTAATCCTAAAGGAATGGAACATCTTCTCTCTTTCATCCTCCCAGCCCTCTTTCTTTTTCACAGCATTAAAGGACAATGTAATGCTCCTCGAGTCTAGTGAGGGGAGGGAAGGAGCTGTAGAAAAATGGGGAGAAATAAAGGGTAACAGAGATGAAAAGATTAAAATCGAAGGCAGAGGAGGTTTAGCAGGGAAAGAATGTCATTTCCAGGTTATAGCTTGTCTCTCGTTTTTCTATTTCCCCCTTTCCCTCTCCATCTCTGTCTCTCCATCAAATTCAAATTTGCTATTTGCAATTGGTTATTGTAAAAGGTTTACAATATGATCATGTGTAGTGTAATCATAGACTATTAGTTACTTTAACAGACCACTGTACATCTCTATTACTAGCATATTCTGGTTGTGGTAGAGAACAAATAGTTACAAAACAGATCATTGAAATAAAATAATAGAATGAAGCATGGCATCGCTGACTATCATCAGGTGTTTCAGTCATGCTTCACAATCACTGGCTCATTCACTGCAGCTCTAGTTAGTATCATCCATGTGCATGCATGTATACAGCCCACACATTTCTAAATCATTCTCCGCTGATGCGCTCATGAACTTTTTACACTAAATTAACTTACATTAGCAGTTTCTACAGATGGTCAGTTAATTTAAGTGCGGTGCAAATATAAGATAATATGTAGTTCATCAGTTTAATGCAATGGTAGTGGGTTGTTCTGCTGGTTTTCCTTCAGGCTGTTACATGCATGCTCTGACATTGCTGCTTCTGTCGCAAAGTCAGCCCCCCCCCCCCCCCCCCCCCCCCCAAGTAAATGTTAAATTTTGTTTAGAATGTGTTGAAAATGTGTTGTTTGGTTGTATTTTGGTCAGGAAGCCAGTCTGTGTGTCTTTATGCAGGCTGCAGCGTAGGACAAAGTGCTCTTGTTCTTGGCAGAACCGACAAAAGTCTGTTCTCTTTGCGTTGCCAGGTTTGTTTGTATCCGCCGATGTCAGTGCTCACACTGCAATGACTTTTCTAATCAGTTTCACAGTGCCCAGGTTATCTGCCACTTGGTATTGTCAGTTTATTTTAAGACAGCTTTAAAGATTGCTTTGATTCTTTCTTTTTAGTTTGTCCGGTACTTTTGAAATTTCTGGAAAGAATGAGCTGAGGCACAGAGGCTGGTGCTGGTACTCTCTCTCTCTCTCTCTCTCTCTCTCTCTCTCTCTCTCTCTCTCTCTCTTTTATTTACCCTATAGAAAGTTGCTATGACATGTGTATCCAGTTACTGCATAGATTTTTACAATGGGAGAGAAACAGCCATGTAAACGCTAAATGAAAGGCAGAGAAAACCCAGAAACCTCCATTAAATATACACACATACATACACACACACACACACACACACATGCACACAAGCACTCATGTCCACCAGCATACAAACACACGTATAGAGTAGATAATGAGAGCGTGCACATGTAATACAGGACTGTACCAAGCCCCCACTGAACGCACACAGAGGCCTTAATAAGACAGGCAGCCGGCTTGCTGATGTGATGGTAGTGCAAAGGAAAAGCCATAAACAGGAAATTCTCCAGGATTTCCCACAGATCCCTTCTCTCTTCATGTGGAGGATAGCTGGTAGCTCCGGCTGAGCCACAAACATGTCGATAGACATTCAAATTCTCTTGCGGTTGCTTCTCATTTCTATTCTGATCTGAATCTCAATTTCTATGTTTGAATCCTCTGCTTTAGCTTTTCACAGGAGTGTTGTAAGTGTCATCCACCAAGGTAAACGTAGCGATGAGAGACTTGTTTTGTTTTAGGGTTTTTTTCTGGAGACTTCCTTTTTAGTTCCTGAGAAGAAGATGTAAAATATGAATTACACATTTTAGAAGATATACAGATATTTCTACTGAACTCCAATGAGACACTCTTGAGTATAATGTAAAAACACATCTCTCTCTCTCTCTCAATATATATATATATATATATATATACATAGATAGATAGATAGATAGATAGATGTAAACTTTTACTATGGGTGGCCTGTGGGATTTGAAACTATTGCCTTAACTGTGTGGATGTTCCAAATCGCATATGTGACCCAAAGAGTTTAATTCAACCTAATACATCTGAGTAATCTTCCGCGGATTTTGTTCTTGCTCTTATGAGCTCATCAAAGCTCTGCGTCCACTGACTCACAGTCTCCTGTTCTGCTGATAAAGAGCACACTTCTCTGCAATCTGTTCTCAAAGAATGACCTTTGAGAAAGCAGCGGAAAATTCCCCATGGCGAGAGCATGTTTAGATCTCACTAATGCCTCTGATAGGAACGTCCACTCTGACAAACAAGCAGCAGATTCACGAGCGGACCATCAAAAGCCTCGTGATTGCTTTCAGAGCAGGGTTAGGAAGTGTACTTTCAAATTGTCTCTGCTGAACGTTTAAGTTGAAAAGTGGAAAATTCTGCAGTGGGTTTTTTTTCACATTATGCATTACCTTTGTTCTCAGCCACAAAAAGAGATGAAAGAAACAATGGACAGCAATAGTTAACGTGACTAATGTAGGTTTTTGGAGACCAGGGAAGACAAATGGGACCAGGGGATGAAGAGAATTGGGGAAAGGGAAGAAAATTAGCAAACATGAGTTAATATCAACTAGTTCTTATTGATTAAAGAAGCATTGAATACACAAAAGAACATTCATCACTGAGGCAACAGTGGAAATTTACCAGCAGTATAGAGGTTTAAGCAGCTTCCCACCTGTTGTCTGAAAGAAAACCAGAGGATCATCAATCCAACTCCCTCAAACAAACACACACATACATACACACATACACACACACACACACACACACACACACACACACACACACACACACACACTTAAACCAAGCTCCCAGGATGGTAAAATCATTGAAAATGTAAGGGCCTCTCTCTATCTTAAGCCATGTTGCTATGGCGACCGCCAAGAAGAGGATGGGGAAAATTCTGACCAGCTCTCATTTGCCACCATGTGAGAACTGACTGATGAAAATCTGTTTGCACTGGATCGATGCAATGTTAAGATGTGACAACGATTAAAAACTCTTCTGGCTTCTTAAAACTGAGGGGAACCAGTTACGATCAGACATCAAGTCTGTTGCTGTGACTGTAAGAGGAACAGAGAGGGAAATAAATATGTACGTACCAGTTGTAACATGGCTTTATTCTACATTTAGTCTGAAAAGTGTTAGTAGTATTCGGAGAGGTGTTAGTATGTGAAACCTCTCCTCTCTTACGTATACACCTCTGGTTCAGTATGAATGAGTCCAGTGTTTGTCAGTGGCTGCTGGTAGCAATAACGCTGTTCACTGATCCCCAGGTACCAATAGACCATTCCTTGGCCTAGAAACACATACACACACAAATACAAATTATGTAAGCTCTCCCACAAATACACAGAGACCTAATATTGAAGCTCACACCCAGACCACCAAAAAGATCCAGCATTTTGACATAAAATTCCTGAAAACGTACTCTAACCTTAGCCATAGCTTACTACTAGTTGCATAACTCTACCTCTTACAATAAAGTTGAAGTATGTCTTCGCCATAAAAATTGATGATTTAACTATGGGGGATTGCTTTTTGTCCCCATAAGGAATACAAGTCCCCATAATGTAACTGTGCTGATCAAGGTCCCCACAATACGAGCAATACCTGCACAACACACACACACACACACACACACACACACACACACATACACAGCCATACAGGTATTAAACATCCCCTCTGGCCTCTGGTGTGACCACCTACTACACAATAATAATTACTGACACACGGAAACACTTTCGGACTTACAGAGCCAGGTAGACGTACTAATCTTTCTGCATTTCCTGCACACAAAATATCCACATACCAACACACACAAACACAACCCGCTTGCTTAATCCAGACTGTTTGCTTTCTCCTGGTGTGGCCTGGTTTGGTTTGGATGTATCCTTTGTCTCCAAACAACAAGCACATGCAGTAAAAAAAATAAAAAACAATCCCTTTTTCTCCTCCACTCCACACTGATGCTCAACGCAATGTTGAAAACCCTTTTGTGTTAGTAAGTGATTAAATGTGTTGAGCTGATTGGGTGCATAATCAAAATTATATTTTCCTTTTAGATATTAATTTCCCCCAAAAAATGAATAAAGAAGAATATTGATGCAATTTCATCCTTTACTTCTCACAATGGAAAACACCCTGTGCCTTCGGTGAATAAAATCACAGCAAAGACTCCAAATGACTCTGGAGTAATGTCGAGTTCCAGGGAGAGACGGTTCTCATTAACAACGCCAGAGCTCACTCCAACACATACAAATACATAGATGCTTCTTGTCAGGAGAAGCCAGAGCAAACTGGCCAAATGTGGCTGAATTACGATTCCAATCTGCTGATGGAAATTTCAATGAGTGGATGCTTCAGTTTCTCTCGAGACACCCGATAACAGACAGGACCTGTGGTGCATGTCAAAATAGATAGTCACACATTCACACAAACACACACACACACACACACACACACAGCCGCACACCAAGCAGAGGACGACAGAGATTTGTTAGGTGGACAGCATTCAGATTCACGGACTAAAGGTCAGAGAGTTGGACATGATGGGGAGCTAGACAGACAGATGGGAAGAGTTAAGAGTTAACTTAGACAGTCTTTCCTTTCTACTAGCATCTCCTTTCACTATGAACATCTAATCTTTGACCTGAAGCCACCAACCCGATGTATATCACACCTTAGGAAGTGTCATGGTCAAGGAAAGTTCATATTTCTTGACTTGACTGGACAGCAAGCGGTGGTCAACGATGATTGGCTATGTCATCAAAGCGTGGGTCAAAGATCAAGGAATTTGAACTTTGGGTGCACTCCACATGCACACAAAAGCGTTTTTTTACATAATAACATGAATATTCTATTATTAGACAATGATATAATGTTTTATGCATGTAAAGATGACCTAAGGTGTATTTGTGTGCCTCTATTGTGTGTTTTATGTTCTTAGTGCCACGAGAATGCAGGTGACCGATACTCTGTAGTGTGCTTGAACACATCCTGTGTAGACACAGACAGAGCTGCAGCTCTGCTAACATCCTGCTCATGCTATAAATTATACGTAGACACGGTGTCCAACTGAAGGGAACAGAGGACAGGAGATCCCTCCAAAATATGGTATTGTATCCATCATGCATTATTCTGCAAATATGACTTTTAGTTTATCAGAATTTGAAAGACCCTTTCAAGGATGCATTAACAGTTCATTCAGTTCGGTCGGATGGTGAGGGTGAACCATCTGGAGGAAAAGCAATGAAACAGAACCATGGTTACAGTCCCAGTGATTGCATAACTCAAAAGTCAACAAGTTGCATTAAGAATAATAATGAAAACAGCCTCTGTAGTGCCTCAGAAGCAGTGAAACAAAAGTTATTAGTTATTGTTGAAAGAGTCGCTTGGGTATGATTAAATAGAGACTTTTTTCAACCTCATTGTAATTACTTTCAACTGATATCATTAATGTTTAAGCTCATAATTCAACAATACATAATCTTTTTTTATTTTGGCAAGACAAAACAGTGATGGAGGACAGTAATGAGACACACACTGATGGGATGGCACAGCAAACACATGAACAGTGATTACAAGCCAAATAAAATCCTGCCAAGTAATAGGACAGAGATATGTGTTGCACTGATTTTGATGTGGGTGTACAGTATGTGGGGAGATGTGTGGCTGTATGCGAAGGGGTGTTCAGGGAGTACAATGCATGATCTTCGATACAACTGTAAATTATCGATCCTATGTGTAATTTATTCCTGTGTCACTGAGAGCAGTTTATGGAGGAGGAGGCGAAGCCTGTCTGCAGAAATGCATACTATGATACACAGTGTTATAATTTCAATTATTTCAGTGTGTGTGTGTGTGAGTGTACGTGTATGTGTGTGTGTGTGTGTGTGTGTGTGTGTGTGTGTGTGTGTGTGTGTGTGTGTGTGTGTGTGGGTGTATGTGTGTGTGTGTGTGTGAGTGTGTGTGTGTGCTGGATGTGTGTGCGTGTGTGTGTGTGTGTGTGTGTGTGTTTCGAAAATAATTTTTGGTCTCTTCAAGCTAAAATATTGCAGTTACATTTTTCCTGACAGAGCAGATTCTAATTTACGTTCAAATTTTGTAATGCTGAAGATGAAACTCAGATGAAAGACGGTTATTCTCGGCAGGCCATTGATTCTTGCACAAGACAAACCTTCCCTGCAGAGTGTGTTGTTTGTCTTAGTAGTTCTCCAGCCAGCAGATGTCGAGCCACCCATGAGTCTGACTGCACACCTACATACAAAACGAGACAACTGTTTCTGTCTGAGAGGTAAAATACCAGAGTTACATGATGATCTTTGGCTGAAGGAAGAACTACATTCCCAGACTCATAGCTATTCCACTGCTTTAATGTTTGCGCCCACACACAACTGAAAAACAGATCATGTAAAACCTATTTTTAAATTGTTTAATATAGATAGTATCAGATTAGTATCACATCCATTAAAGTTACAAACTTTAATTGAAACACACATGCACACATCCATACTGCCTACAAACAGCCACATGCATGCAGGGACACACATACTAACATACACAAACTAACATACACGTACGTACACACACACACACACACAAACACACACACACACACATACACACACAGCATAGTCAGGGATTTGGGATTTATTGGGAACAGAGGTAGTAGTTTGTACTTTGAGGGGCACTTTGAGAGTCACTAATGTCAGAGCTAAACTGAAACACAGCCTCCGGTCAAACACACCCCCAGATTGATTGTGACACACACTCACACAAACACAGAAACACACACACAGTTATGCACTTACACACACTTTCTTGCATACACACACCTGTTTTGACACCCATGTCTCTGCTGACCTTGACACATATGCACTGTATTTGTCTGCTCAGATAGAGCTTTAAGTGAGATTCCATCAGGTTTGGCAGGGCCTGCCTGAGTGTGTGTGTGTGTGTGTGTGTCTGTGAGAGAGAGAGAGAAAGAGAGAGAGAGATGAAACACAATAACAGAGCAGGGACTTTGTTTTAAGTCACAATGAAGGTCATTTTCCCCATAACAATTGGCTATGGGGAAATGACCTCCGCTGTGCAATGGTGAGACAATCTGCTTCTCCAGACAGAAAGGAAAGACGTGGATTTGTTGTTGGGCTTGAAGGAGATATTAAACTCCTGCAGAGTTTATACAGCAAAGATCTAAGTTATCTATTAGGTCGACAAAATCCGCTACTGGTTCAACTCAAAACTCAGTGAAAGACAGAAACGATGGCGCAAAAGAGGGACAGGCGGACATTCCATTCCGAGCAAATCGGGATGATGACAAATCCACATTCAGAGCTAAAAATATTGTTTCTCAATGAAAGAAGGCAATGAAGCAGGCAAGCCAGACAGAAAGAAAGAAAGAAAGAAAGAAAGAAAGAACAAAGAACAAAGCAGTTACAGGGAGCATGGAAGGTCGTAAGATGGGAGATGAAAAATTGCCATTCTCGTCGTGTGCTGTGGCAGAGCTTACCGGAGGGGGGGGGGGGTCACCTCAACATCAAGGAAGAAAGGGAATATGAGTTTGACCTCTCCAGAACAGGCCAACTGGGTTTAACCCCTGACATCTGTAAAGATACAGTTACTCCGAAACACACACACACACATACACACACACACACACACATTGAATCTCCAACCAACACATATCAGGTTTTCACCACGGAAACTCTGAATAAGGTTCACATATTGCAGAGGTTCAGAACGAGCCCACTACACAATAATACACTGCCGAAAATCACAAAGTGGAACTAGACTAGAGACAAGTGTCACCTTCACTCTAATGGAGAAAGTGCAGCTCCACTCTGTTTGCTCAGATTATTAGTATTCTGGTGCGGTGCACATTCACTGGTAGGAAGTCATATCAGAATAACCATCAAAACTGGAGAGCGGAATACAAAGTTGCTCCTAACAGTGTCAATAAAGCTGCATTCGGCAACAGTGGGTGAAGCTGCTGGGGGAAAAGGGAAACATTTTTCTCATTTCCTCCAGACAACAAGACACACTGATGTGATGTGGTGTTTTATAATTTCAGAATAATTGAAACCACCAAATTTTAAACTTTTGCTGCCCTTTGAAGCCGGCAAAAGTACAACTTTGCATCGTGACACTTAAGCTGCATCTTATTAGTCAAAACAAATTATGTCTTTTTCATTTTATAACCAGACTGGCCTCAACTGAAAACATCATTAGGCCAAGGAAACTAGAATGAGGATTTCTGCAGAGATTAAAAAACAAATACAACTCAGTTGTACAATGTTGTTTTTTCAGGAAGTTAAGGGACAAAACATAGTTACATAGTTTTATTTTTTTTTAGCTTTGAGGTTGGAGGAATCATTTCATCATTATAGTATATACATATCAATGTAACATTTGCACATTTGTGAAATGTTCAAGCCAATCACTGTGTGTCTTTTAATGGCTGCACCAAAATAGTATTAATTCTGTACTGTGACTTATTAGTTAGTGTCCCATTCACTAACAGTGAGGATGTGGGGTTTATGACCTATACTGCAGCCAGCCACCAGCGGCGATGGCGGTGACTTGGCTTCACTTTTGCAAAGCTGTCATGTCGTCCATCTTTACACAGAATACAGTCTATTGCTGTGTCAAAATTCAGTGGCCGCCTCCTTCGGAGGATTCGGTCTACGTGGCCGATGGTCTTCGTCGGCCGCGTAGACGACAAAGGCCGAACCGAAATGTGACGATCTGGTCTACGATGGATTTCATGTTTGCGATCACCAGCATGTTCTGCTCTTACCTCTGTCAGGTAGAAACAGAGCTCCAGTGGCCCTCCGTACGAGAACGTTTGTCACCGTCACACAACAAACCCTGGGAAAAATAGGTCCGGGAAGGATTCACCCGTTGGATCCTTCATTGCTCGGGAATGGAAGGATCCATTTTTGTAGTTCGCATTTGAAGGAGCCTTCGGAATGGGCCGATTTGTGCCACAGTGGCGCGATCTGTCCTGAAATGTAGAAATTAAATTGGGAAGCAGCTATTGGTCACTACATTAACGACATAGTTAAATATTACTTCTGATTATGCCACTTTGCTTTGGTTTTGGGGCATTTTGTACATAGGAAGCTAACGGTACACCCGGGCCCCTAGTACAAGTAGCTGAGGGCCATTTGGTCACTTTTACTGAGAAAACTGCACCATCACAAGGTCAAATGGGAAAACCTGCATTTCATATACTATCAGCTTATCCATGAGCACATCCACACTGCAGAGAATACTGAGAGAGTGTGTACAAATACACTTACACACACACACACACACACACACACACACACACACACACACACACACTACCAGGTAGTTATCTATCCTTCCCAGCTGTCAGCCTACTAACCTGAGTTACATCACAGCTCATAGACATCTGGGTGTACTTTATATAACAGACAAGACACACACACACACACACTCACATCCGCGCACGCGCACACACCGCACACCACAATGTACTGCGCGCGGGCTAGGAGTGGGCTGGATGAAATGAGTGGCTGTGCATCTGTCAAGTAAATCAGCACACAGTACAGTACCTGGCTAGCTGGCTGAGGGATTCTGTTTGTCTCATCTGTGTCTACACGACCAGACTGGATAAGCAGAGTCGTTAATCTAAAAAGAATCCTGTCTCAATCCACCGAGGCCAGAGCAGTCCCACGTCCTGGATGGATAATGAGCGAATGCTGCTGGGTGACAGAAAAACATGTTCAGTTAGTAAGAGCTGAGTAAAAGCAGTACTGTGAGGGTAAGAAAGTAGTAAGCATTGTTACTTAACAAAATCTGTAATATTCAATGAGTAAAAAGCTTATTTCCTGCTGATGTTTGAACCTTGTCTTTCGCTCTCTTCTCTAACATTTAATTCAAAGGAAGACGTGTGATAGAAAATATAAAATTAATGTATACTACGAAGTCTAATACAGCAATATTAGACTGACTGAAATCACAGAATGGGGATACCGTATGTAACTCATTGTAATGAAGCAACATAAGATCATGCAGAGCAGCACAGCTTTAATGAAGAATACTGACTTTGAACAAATCAAGACAATAATCCAAAGTAATCTGTCTTGGCGGTTAATAGATTTTTTGAAATATCTAATTTGTCTGAGGCGGGGACTGTTGGGAGAATTGTGCCGCCAAACAAGATTCGGCACAAGTTGATGAGCATTCCTTAGTACAGTTTGGAGTATGAGCACGAGGCAACAGGTGCTGTATGTAATCGTAGAGGAGAAGAACTGGAAAAACAAGGATTGTATGACACAGATTTAATGGTTGGAGCTCTGATGTGGTAAATAATCACATGCAGTGCAGGGAGCAGCTACATCGATAACAACTGTCTGTGAAGTTAATATAAAAGGCAACTTACTCTGCACTCTGAATGTGTTTAATTGAGGAAGTGATCTGGCGACCATCTGACTACAATTTACAAGATGCTGCCTCAGCTCACTTCGGCTACTGCGCTATGGAGCAGCAGATGAATACCAAGTTGAGATGTAATACAGTAGTCTTTAAAAAAAAAAACGTGTACTCCGCATGTCTGCATTTAAATTCAGGAGAAGCGTACTCATGTATTCCTTGAGCACAAGGTATTCTTTAAAGAGCTTAAGAAAGAATGAGTCTAGGGAGGGGAAAGGGGCAGTATCCTTGGACAGAGCTAAAGCCACACGTCCCGGGGCTGAGGCAACAAAACATGGCAGGATGAAAAAAGGAGCAATAACTTGGAGCTGAACAAAGAGCTGTTTTCTGCAGTAATTTACTATTAACTGCGATTCAGCTCGTTTTAATGTAGAGCCCGCACTGAAAAATTAATAAATGAGGCCCAGTGGGAACACAGAGGAGCCCTGCGTTCTGAAACAAACCCGAGCAGCCAGACAAACTTAAAGCACGGTGGGCCTCAGTGTGACACGAGAGGTCGCATTGCAAATACCAATTAGGCTGGTTTCTCGTTTATTTTACGGCACTGCTGTGGCATAAAGCAGCAGCAACGCAAGGACTGAGAAAGTTAACACAAATGACACTTTTCTGCCTGCAAAGGAAAGTCCAGAGTGTCGGCAGGGTGTGAGATGATCAGATTCAGAATCACAGTCAGTTCACACCCTGGTAATGGGCCTATACTGTGTGTGTGTGTGTGTGTGTGTGTGTGTGTGTGTGTGTGTGTGTGTGTGTGTGTGTGAGTGTGTGTGTGTGTGTGTGTGTGTGTGTGTGTGTGTGTGTGATAAGAGAGTTTTTGCAGTGACTCAATTCTCTAAAGCCAAACTTCCTTCCTGTCTGACAGATATCATATGCCAACAATAACACACGAGCGCGCGCGCACGCACACAAACACTGGAGTGTTTAGCAGCCTGGACAGCCTGGGAATGGTACATGTTTTTCCTCATTGGGAAAAGTATAATGACAGGTAGAAGAGTTTTCTTTAGCTGATAGTTCTTGTGGGTAAATATGTCTACATTCATATCTTTTTCCCACTTAATTAATTATCAGTATCCTAGAATACTGCGGTTATAATGGCTTTTTGCCAGTATTAGTATCCATTACTGTTATCCTCTAATACTAGCTTCACAGAATGGACAACTTGTGCTTTTCTACAAAAAAAGTTTCTACCACTGGAGGTTCACTAAGATGCACAAAAGGCCAAAAACGTGTGGTATAGTACTTTTGTTTTCCCTGTCCTCTATGGACCAGCACTGTTGTGATCCCATAACTACAATTCTCAAAAATAAACCAATTAGTGTGTTTTTTTTTGTGAAACGTTGCCCTGAACTCTTTGCTCAAGGCGTTCTGTCTGCGTTTAATTTATCAGGAACAATGCTGACCTCAGCTGGACCGAGTGAGTTACTGCTGTCGTTTATACAGTCAGAGGGAGGCCGTCGGGCAGGAATTGAAAGGGAGGCGAGACAATTGACAGTGAGACAGACGGCTGGAGGAGACGTACAAACAGGTAGGACCATAAGGGCGGCAGGGAGGTGAGAGAGACAGATGGTCAACAGGCAATGAGCAAGAAACACAGACGAGCAGTAGGCTGATTAAAGCATCTCACGCTTAATTAATTAGAGAGTGAAAACACTGCGGGGCTCTCGCCTGCTTGAAAAACAGTTAGGCGTGTAACATCCCCACCACAACACACTCAATAACCCAGACACGTGCAAAAACAAGCACGTATACACACACGGCCAAGGAGCCTTGTATCACTCCTTTTCTGAGCTCTTTACAATGAGGAGCGAGTGGAGAAGCCAGCGAAGAGGGAAGTAAACGAGATTGGCTGGCGCAGAAGAGAGATATAGAGAGAGGAAAATTGGGAGGAGAGGAGAAATGTGAGGGGGGGGGCAAAGATGGAGCAGAGAACATACGAGAGGAGATGAGACCAGATGAGGTAGAGATAGATGGTGAGCAGAGGAGGAGAGAAATGCAGTGTGAGATGGAAAAAAAAAAGGGAAGGATACAGAGGGGAGAGGGAGAGTGTGGAGGATGTGGAGGAGAGCCAAAAGAATACGAGTAGTGAAGTGCAGTGGAGAGAAGAGAGGAGAAGAGAGACTGAAGACACTGTGACCTCACATGCTCGACTGCAATGACGCTTTGAAGATCATCTCAAGGTTGTTAGATAAGGGGGGAACTCAGCCTCACAGAAGGGAAGAGGGGGGTGGGGGTGCCGAGGAAAAGGAGCTAGAAGCTGTGATGGGGAGAAGACCAACAGGGGTGTGAGGGAGAGAAAGACGACAAGATATATGAAGCAAAACATAAAAACGGGAGCGGAGGATGAGAGGGAGGCGAGAGGAATAGTGATGAGAGTTACGGCTCTTTGCAGGGAGCTGGATGTTCTGAATCCCTTTCTTTCCGAGAGCCTTCCAAAAGAACGGACACAGGGTCACAGGTCACAGGTTGTCAAGCCTCAGTCCCACCAGCCCGAGGCAGAATTTGGACACGGCGATAAAACAAGCTGCTTTCAAATGCACCTCGGCTCCCCTCGTTCATACCAAAGATCCCCGTTGAAAAAGAATCATATCTTTTGTGAATGTAACATCGCCCTCACCGAACTGTGAAGAGATGAGAGGAGGATAGTGTGGTGGTGAGAGAGAAAGAGGGTGATGACGGCTGCAGAGAGGATGATTCAGTGACTCAAGCTGCTATGAGGAATGCAGCAGTGTGCGTGTGTGTGTGTGTGTGTGTGTGTGTGTGTGTGTGTGTGTGTGTGTGTGTGTGTGTGTGGAGGGGGGGGGGGGTACGAGGCAATCATGCGTGAAAATGTGCACGGTGTATCTACAGACAAAAAGTGCGAGAGTGCATACAGACTGGCACGTGTGTGTGAGTGTGTGTGAGTGTGTGTGAGTGTGTGTGAGTGTGTGCCTATTGGCAGCAGTGATTAAGTACAATGAGCCTGCCAGCCAATAAACAACCTGAGAGGCTGCGTTCCATTTCTTAATGAGTCCCCCTTATCTCTCACCCTCTGCTCCTCCTTCCATGCATCCTTTATTTACTCTCCTTTACATTATCTCATTCACTCGCCCTTCACATGTCCCATTATCATTCATCTGTCTTCCTCCATTTCTACTCCGCTTTTAATATTTCCTTTGATCAACTCCTCTTTTTCCGCTAAACCCCTCCCTTCCTCTTTATACCATCCAATTCCACCAGTACATAATAAAGGAGAAAGAGCTAACTTCATCACAATCCTTTGGTCTGGGGTTGTAACACCAGTAGGGATCATTTGCCCAATTCATTAGTCATATTTGGAAAATATCTTATTCTGTTTGTTTTTCTATATTTTTGATAATATGGTTTCAACTAACAACTGTTTTTCTTATCAATTGATCTGTTTTTATATTGTTTTTGGTTTATCCATAATAATTTTGTCTATAGAAAGACAGTAAATTGTGGGAAAATCCTGTAATAATTTAACTGACCGTGTTTACAGCTTATCATATGTGGGGCAGTGAACTTTCCACTGAAGATCATTATTTAGATAAAACGTTTTTGGATAGAACACTTCAGTGGGTAATTTATAACTCTAACAGATTTTTGAATTCTGTAATTGCTTGAGATTTATCGGTTACCAAATACAGAATGTACCTCACAATGTCAGCAACAATCATTTAGATATTACCTTAAAATAGTCGGACTCAAGTTTAATATGAATCAGGTTTCTGTGAATGTTTTCCAACCCGGACCACCTTATTGACACACAATTTCTGCCCTGCATATCTGAAATACCCTTATGAAATAACCTCAAACAAGTCCCATTGAAGAAAAAGCCAAGACACAAAAAAAAAGATTTTCAGTTAACCCGTGAGGGGAAGGTGTTTGTGTCTAAGTGACTTTTCATCCTGTAAAAAAGTAGCCGACAAAGCAGTGGCTCTCCTTCCCTGGCTTTCTCAGGACCCTCTGTGCTATGTTGACGTCAAACAAAAAAACATCTGGTCATGACTTGAACTCCTGCTTTCTAACGTGTTGCCATCCATAAATCTAATTAAGTGCAGTTATATCTAGTTAATGGGATTAGAGCGAGGACACAATGTAGGAGACATAAATCTGGCCTGGAAGTCAGCCATGGATTTGCTTCTTTCACATCTCACAGGGTCTCCTTCGCCAGCTGGCAGGGGCTGCTGGTCCGTGATGATTTACTGTAGTGTCTCCCTATTTTGCTGCAGCTGAGATTTTAGTAATTGTACAACAAATGCAGTATGGCGGAAAAAAACTAATAGCTAATCCATGTAAATTATTTTTTACATGGGTTTTAGTTTGTGTTAATTTTCCTTCTTGGAGAAGATGATTGCCATCAGTCTGTATCTTCTTGGCTAAGGACGAGATGCGCGCTGTACTTCCAAGATGTCGAATTATTCATTCATGTGTAAACGTAAGTTCGACCACAGCTTAAAATTACTGTGATTGCTGATTTAACCCAATAACTAATCCTTTAAAACAACACAAAAAAATTGGACGGGCCCTCTAAATTCCCTCAAAAATTAGACATAAGTTCTCAGGATTAAGACAAACAAGACATCTAAAATGCTCGTAAATTGTAAAATACTGATATTTTTATTTTTCAAAAATGCAGCAGAAATGTTTTATGCTTGACACAATCCAGCCATCCGCTGAGTCAATAAACCCATATGAAAAAAAAAATTAAAACAATCAAACATCCATCAAATGTTACTTTTGTATAATTTTGTAAAACTTCTTTGCTTGCCATCCACAAATTTTTCAGCTTTCATTTTTCATGTTTTTTGTTGACAATTAACTAAAATCTCGCATGAAGAAGTTACTAAGGATGAGAGGAGGTTAAATAGGCCTCATTGTGACGAAGCTGCATGTAGTCGCACAGATGAGGCTGGGAGAGGGGAAGGACAAGATTGGATGGGACAAAGGTTAGGGCAAGAAAAGGAACAAAAAAGACAAAAACACAGAAAAAGTTACAGTATCGCATTAGGCCTTTGGTTGAGTTACTGGTTAGGATCACGGCATGAGAGTTTGGGGTAGATTGGTTAGTACATGGGCAAGGGTTTTGAGCTTCACAATAGCAACCAGACAGATAGAGTTTGAGCATTTGTCATTTTTAGTGGCTGCCACGACAGCACCATATCTCTCCTACACGACAGTTGTTTGGAACTGATTTTATGAGTGCTGGATATGTCTTTATGGTCACACACAGCAGTAACCACCCAAGACCTTGTAGCCCTCAAGCACTCCTTCAACTTCGATCTCATTCTGAATTGAAGTCAATCATTATTCCAACAAAATATTGGTTTGGTGTTTTGGTCGAAAAGTGAAAACAGTAATGCTCCATTGAAAGGATGTTAAGGCTTAAAAAGCAGTACGTTTAGAGGCATCCTTGCCCTCTATGTCAAATCTCTCACACTATCCCACAGTGTCCCTCCTCAGCTCCTCCCAGGCTCCACCTCATTCATCAAATTTGGCTCCAACCAACTGACATGGTGGCAGGTAGAAAACTAAACCATGAGAGTACAGTCCACATTTCTTTCTACAGACTATGGGAGACACTGAGGGGAGATGTTGTGCTACAACAATTCCTAGTTTTGAAGAGAAGGAAGGGACATTACAGATTTAAGGCAACTTGGCCAATGTCGTTCAATTGGTGGCTTTAGGAGGGACAAGGTTTGAGCATAAGGTAGTTCAAGCAGGGCCTCGTCAAGAAATACAGGAGACCCCGGTCAGGGCTAAAGGTCTGACAAATACAAAGAAGGTGTAAGTGACGTTCTGGGAATCCTTACCACCTTTCTGTGTACAGAAACATTAATTATGTTTGGGTTTACAACGTATGAAGGGTAAGGCCTTTACTAGGATTCTAGGAACAGGAGAGGGGGGCGGGAGGGTTTTAGGGACAAAGGGTTAAAGGTCATGGTTTTTGGCTGGTGCTCAATCATCAAACCAAAATTGCACTATCTACACAGTACTAGCTTCTCATCCGATGGTCAAACAAATAGACAGGATGGAGTGAAACATGTCCTACACTTTAACAACTAAACAAGTATCTAGATGCTTAGATAGTTAATAATTGTTGAAATGACTGTGCATAGCAAATATAGCCTTTAAATTAAGGTACTGTGTACATACTACAGTGGGTGAGATAGAGAGACAACCAGCCTTACTTCAGGACATCTATACAATAACATAGTAATATCTGAAATGAAAGCAATAATGTGGTTAAATAAGTCATGTTTTTAATGCAAGAGCAGGTAAATGCTATAAATCATAATATATCATCTGTATCTTTCCATTCTATTTACAAGAGTTGAACACATAGCTGGTTAGAGTGATTCTTCAGTAAGTCTGGCAATGTTTCAGATGCCCTGTCTTCTTCTGAAGCTAATTTCTGTCTCTTGGCCCACTTTTCATTTTTTTGTGTTTTCCATATCACTCTATCTCACTTCGTCTTTCTCGGTCTCACAGCTGTTAAATCCCTCTCAATGAAATCCAAATCTCTTTCCCACATTTTGCCTAACTTTTCCTTCAAATAATCTTTTTTTCCTAATGCCCCTCTTCCTCACTGTCTGTTTTTACATCCATCTCTCGCTGAAATTCGCTATTTTCTCCTCAGCTTAGTTTGATCCTTGGCAGATAGGGCCTTTGATCGTTACTTGGAAAAAAAAATGCTACATTCACATTTCACAGGTTGTTCAAGTTGACATCAGCAGTCTGTGTGTGGTACTTCTTAGCTCAGGTCTGCATCTGCTCTGCTCAGTTCCCGGCACTGCTTCGCTGTGCAGCACAGGTACAGTAGGAGATGTAAACTGATCAATAACTGACCCCTTTTGCCACAGTGCTCCTCTTCCTCCTCGGCTGTAGAAAAAGCAGAAGATTTAATATCCAAAGTGGGTTTCGAGACATTTGATGGACGTCTTGTCTCGTCAAATTCCAGGTTATGAGCGAATGATGCATAGAACTGCATCTCCTGGGATCCAGTCTGTCTTCAGATCGCCGACATGCAACACACAGCTGTCTGTCTTTTCATCCTGTTACTGAAAATGTCTTTCAGTCTCTTCATCTGTAACAATCCTGCAGGGTAATTAGTAGAGGTATTTAAGTCTTCTGGTGTGTGTGTGTGTGTGTGTGTGTGTGTGTGTGTGTGTGTGTGTGTGTGTGTGTGTGTGTGTGTGTGTGTGTGTGTGTGTGTGTGTGTGTGTGTTGCAATGATGTCCCTGTATGTTGCTGCGGTTATACACGCGTGGTGGAGTGTGTGTGCGCAGAGATGTGTGTGTGTGGCAAGTGTGTATTACTATACGGGCTATGGTGTGTGTATCCCTGGTGAGGATGCCCCATCCTCAACCCCACCACTGATCCGGGTGTCATGGGGGTCATTGGCGTTGCCGGGGTAACGGGGTGTGACCCAGGGGTCACAGGCAGTGATCCTGGGGTCAGAGACGTCATGAGGGGGACGTCGTCAGGTGAGCGGCGCAAAGTGAGCGTGTAATCAGGCGGGCAGGTGAGGCGCACGGTGTCCAGGGTGCTGTAGATGTCCTGGGTGTCCAAGCCGTCCAGAGCATCCAGCGTGTCCAGTGTGTGGTGGTGGTGAGTGTTGTTCCTCTCATTTGCTGACGCGGCATCACACTCAAGCTGCTTCACCTAAACACGTGTATGGTTGGTGATGACATGACGATAAAGAGGGAGGGCAACAAGGGAGACAGAACCATATGATCAAATCCAGGGCTGCAACTAAGGATTACCTGAATTATCAATTAATCTACCAGTTATTAAAAAAAGTGAGAATTCCCATCAAACTTTCCTAAAGCCCAGGGTAAGGGTAGTGAATGGTTTGGACATGTATGTGCTTGAAAAGTGACTAAAATAATCAATCTGCGATTGACATAAGTATGACAATATTATAAAGATTCTTTTTATGATATTGATATAGGTTTTGACATAGTACATTTTTGCATGATTATCAAATAGACAATAATTAGATTATGTTCAGTGCAATAAGCTCTTTGAATATGTCAACAGTCTCCGTAGCTCATTTCACTTTTTCAACTAACACACAAAACTGCATTTAGTAAAAGTCCCACATTTGTGCCAGCCAATCAGACCAACAAACCAAATACATAGTTCAATATTCAATATTCACATTTCATCTGCAATTTGTCATCATTGTCTGATCATCTGCAGGTTTAGCAATACATCAGAAAGAAAAAAAAGCCATCAGAAGCATAAATAAGAAAAATGCGTGCTGGAAAAAATAAAGACTGCTTTCTTTGTGCAATACCATTAAAAAATGCGATGCTGGGCTACATTAATGTACCTCAACTCACAGTAATGAGAGATTTCAAAGCAACTTACAGCTCAAAAGAGGCCATGTAGTCAAACAGCTAAAAGAAATTCAGGTAACTGGACACAGCTCACTCATGCGCATGCATCAAAACACACTCACAGATACACACATGGGCACACTGATCATGTCTGCTGATGTGCTCTACTGGCAGCTCCACTGCCAGCTGCTCCACTGGCAGGAAGGGAGTTCATTCAGATAGTCGCACACGACTTCATCTGGCTTAATGTTACTAAAATTTGAAATCATATGTGCAGCTCCTAGCAATAAGCATTATTTTATTCATTATAACCTAAATAACTACAGAAGCATTTAGAAACTCCACTTGTGCTAAACAAAAACAAACCTGAATGACAACATATGCAAATAAAAATACACCGACTCACCTGTAATGACATCAGTCCTTCTCCCTGTAGGTGGGCGGCGACATCTGCAGGTGTGATATCTCGTCTCGGGGGAGGAAGTGGACGCGGCCTACGGTGCTCCAGACGCCTCTTGTCTTTCTTGTACAGCAGCGCCGCGAACGCAAGGATGTTAAGAAACAGCAGGGAGGCGCCCACTGCAATTGTCACGGAGAGTTCAGTGGAGTAGTCCTCATTAGGGATGCGGACCCCGTTCTCCCCTCCATCTTGGCCCAGAGCAGCCTCCGGGGGCTGTGGGGTACCTCCTTGTGAGCCTGGGTGACGTGTACTGCTCGGAGGCCAACCCTTGGCCAGGCGCTTAGTGTAAGAATAAGGGGTGTCATCCTGTGGAGAGGGACTATGCGTGAAGGACGACACGGATTGGAGGAGCTCATTGACGTGATGCAAGTGAGGCACCAGCTGGAGCCAGAAAGAGATCTTGGTGGCCCTGTAGTGGTCTCTGACGCGGGGCTTGAGGCCGATGTGGAGATACAGCTGCTCTTTTGGGGTGTACTTAGACCAGGCCACTTCTTCAAAGCGGTTAGGTTTTGTGTGGATAAACTTGGTATCTTGAGGAACCGGCTGGTTTGGATCACTGGAAAGATTGAAACACAATGACTTATTTATTCACATCTAGATGGATTGAGGCTATTTGGTTTTTGAGGAAATAAGAAAAGAGGGATTATAATTATAAGCAAGACAATAGAGTCATGCTCCCAGAGCCTGTTGTTCTCAGACAAATAGTTGCAATTAAAAAAAATATATATATATATAACAGACATGAATAGCTCAGCAATAGAGACACCTGTCAGCTCAGAGCATTTGACCAGATGAAAAGTCATCATGGTGACATAGCTGCTAATAACTATAGCTTCCCTCAACAGTCCATGAACAGCAAAGGACTAAAAATAAGCTACGATAATGACATGCAGCAGAGAATACACCCACACACTGTATCCACCATGTGGATTCCACATATTCTTTGGAAGTACAAATACCAGTATTGTTCATGCTTTTTCAGCCTTTTAAAATGTCATGGAGCTGAGGAGGTTGTTCGTTCTGAAGAGGCTGAAAGAGGCCAGTTTCACCAGCCCCGGGACTAATAAATATCCAACTAACACAGAGACAAACCAGTGGGGAAAAAATACTTGTACAAAGACAGGTTTTATTTTCCTGTACACATAGCTCAAAGGCGGTTTGGTTGCAGATCATCGATCAACACCCCAGTTAATGCACAGTTCAAATTCCTGCAGTTCGTACAGTGTGCACATACCCTGAAAAATCGTCCTCTCTTACAGGCAGGCATTTATTTATCGACCTATTTGTGTCAACAACAGCTGGAATGCAGTAAATGAAACAGTGGCAGCGCGTCTTCGCAGAGCGCACGGTTACACCCGATGTGCTCACTTGTCAATCAGCGCCTTGTGAGCGGCACAGAAAAAGGCAGGTGGCGTGAAAACCTACAGTTGCACAGGATTTACGCGAGGCTTACGGCATACACATGAGGGAGAATCACATCCTCCCCGCTAAATTGAGCTGGCGCAGAGCTCCATCACCATCTGAGCGAAATATTTCTTTAGAGAAAGGTTCCCCGGTTGATAATTGAAGTGCAAACTGAAATCTTCACATCCCTCAGCCTGCTGCAATGGTAATGACAATACCGGCTATAAGCTACAGGCTGCTAACTTAATGTGATGGGACTGCCTCAGCGCGCCCGCGTTAAAGACGAGTCTTCTTCACGCCACGGACAAAATATGCACAAGCACACCGTCCTGATTCTGTACTGTATGTTGTGAGATAGCGAGGCTCTGCGGTGATTTAGATCAAGGTCTAGACTGCAGATGCCTCCGTAAATCTGAAGATATCTCAGTGGAGTGAGCCTCGATTGGATTAATTACTGGTAATTATTCACTCGGAGCACTGCAGAAAGAGGGTCCATCCTCAACAATGACTTTTATCTTGTATATATCACGCCGGAGTGGAGACATAAAAGGTGCTCTTATCAGTGCGGATTGTCAGGTTTTAAAATGTTTTAATGTGGATTATTTCTATGACATCTAAATTTTTCTTTAGCCACTGGCAGATCATTTCACTTTCAGTTTTGCAAATTTGATATCTACAGTAGAATACTTTCTTAGCTACTGGCAGATCATTTAGAATTTTAATTTAACCACTTTTGACGATCAATGAGCGAATGGGGACGACAGAGGAGGATAAGAGAAGATTTATCAAACAGTGGCCAACCCCTCGTTTTTCTTTTGGGACATTACCTTGGCTTTCCTCAAGGACTTTTTCAAGAGCAGGGGTTCTATAACTGTCTCAGTCAAGGTCCAAAGAAGAGAAGCCTTGTTGATTTTTCGACATGACAGAGAACCTGTGTCCCTCTGCCAAAATTAGTTTGCAGTGCTGCTTTCATGATTATGTCTAAAGTACTGTCTTCTTATCAGACATCAAACACCTTGTGAAGGAAAAAGCATTTTAATAACATATCCTTTGCCTGCTCATTTTTTTTCCTGAAAGAGAGATGGATTTAATCTAGGTCTCCTGCACACATTTACATTTTTTTCCAAAATTGCATTTACCTAATGCAAATATGCAGCATGTAAACATACATTTCAGGACATCACTTTGCTTAATGTCACGGTATCAAAACCTGATATCCTCTCCCTGTTGAATCTTTGATTGTGCTCTCTCTGCCAGATAACCCCACTCCATGCCCATGTTCATGTTTACGATTAATTGGTACAGCAAATTAAACCTAAAGCGAAGTTATCGAACACTGCAAAGTGGAGAGGCACTATTCTGTTTTTCTTGATGGCACCATACAGTTGAATCTGAGCCGTCTCACTCCGAGCTTGGAGGAGATTTGTTCCTGTAAAATGAAGAGTGAGCTGTCCACAGTTACAGCAACAACACTTCACGTTGCCAAAATCCTTGTCTCTTCAGTCTCACAGATAAAAGGATAAAAAAAAAAAGAGATTCATTTTCAATTGACAACGGTGCATTTTCTTCGACGCATTATAATGCCATTAAATTGCCTGGCTTTCGTTCGTCATTTTAAGACATTATCTACATGTGAGTGGTGATTAGATATCAATCCGTTATCTCCACCAGTTCTACTTTGAGGGTCGTGGAGGGGCTGAAGCCAATCCCAGCTTACATAGGGCGTGAGGCAGGGAACGCCCCCTGGACAGTACGCCTGCTTATTGCATCAGTTACAGAAATTATGAACAGATTTCTGTGTTTAAGAAGGCACAAACAAAGAGAACCAAATCATGCTGAAGCTGTTTCTTTGTTTTGTCTGGTTTTCTTGGTTTTGCTCTATCTACTATTGTCAGGCAATGGATAATCATCATTTCACAGCAGTGTGCACTCACCCAGTCTTGGCAAAGTTGGTCCAGTACGTCATGACCACGGCGCTCAGCATCACATCGTTCTTGGAGAAGTTACAGTTGAACAGATCAGTGGGTCCCACCATGGGCACACCGAACACATAGGGCACCTACGCACATGCACACACGTTCGAAGAATATATTACAACCAGGCCAGGGAACTCTCATTCTCTTGACAGTAACTCGAACCATAACTGGATCATGTCAAACTCTAACCCCATCGCAGAGATGACAGAAACCGCCTCATATGTAACCGCAGTGAACTTAAACTCAGGTCACTAAACTCATCTTCAGTTTGACAAGTCATCCCTAATCATTTGGACTGAAATCCTGAAATCCATCCGCACTCATACTACAACCACAAATACACACACACACACACACACACACACACACACACACACACACACACACACACACACACACACACACACACACACACACACACACACACACACACACACACACACACTCAGTATGCTGAACATCGGGCAATCAAGTGTACATCTAAAGGAGAAAACGTGGAAATGAACAGTTCGCTACTTGATAAAGACCAAAGAGAAGATCACCATAATAAAATCATCTTAGCAGCAGATATTTCACGCAGTAGTGAGCTGCTTGATTCGACTTATTAATCATTTTGAACAGATCAATGTGGAGCAATTCTTTAACCATGAGCTTGATATTCATTGGATTAATATTTTCCAGCAATCTTTGAGGCATTAGTTACCGACATTTGCGTGTCGAGATCAGAGTTGAATAGCTAACCCAGTCAGCCATTCACATCTTCACTCCCCTGCTTGTTATCTACTATCACAACAACACAAATTTTCCTACAGCCGTCACTAACATTATATGATGTAAAGTAACGCCACACTGTGACACCCTCTCACCTCGTCACCATGGGCGGAGTCAGCCCAGGGCGGAGTGGCGTCACTCTGGCAGTGGTGGTAAAAGGAGTAGAAGTAGGTGGGAGACCCATACTGAGCATGAAGGTCAGCTGTGGCGATGGCTGGCGCCACCCATTGGTGGTCTGTGAATAGTGCTACCAGAGTCTTTCGGCGGGTCTCTGCATTGTCCCGGTCTGCCCAGTCCGTGTACATGAACCTTTGATAAATGCATTTAAAATTAGCCAATAGAAAGTCCATCTTTCTGTCAATCAACATTTCAAGAAATTACAAGACATCTGTGGTTGTTGTGACATTAGGGCGTCCAAAAGTCCAAGACCACTTCCCTATTCAAGTGAAAGTCTCAGACTGTTGGAACTCACTGTATGTCATGCAAAGATAAATGTACGGCATGAGAGTTGTATCAGTAAAACAAATAAAATAAATGTATTTCTCAAAAAGCCTAACTCCCTACTTAAATATATCCAGGCATGTACAGACTCACTCACCTTATGCTCTCTCTCAGTGTGTCTCGGCCCTCCGGGTATCCGTATAAACTATCCACAAAGTCTGACACAGCAAAGTCAAAGTCCTCAGCAGTGACTCCGTCCTCTGAATCCACGATGCCCTCCACAAACTTCACGCCCTCACCCTGATTGACACCTAGCATCACGTCATAGTTCAGGAATTCTCCCTGCTCCATCAGAATCTGGGGGTCATCTGGTATCACGTCGCCATCGATCACTGGGGCAAAAGCCGTGTGATACTTGGCCGGCGTTATGTTCTGCTCAACAAGTTCCCGGTAACTCCGGCCCTGGAGGCAGGCGACCAGTTGGGTGCTGTCGTCGATGCCACAGCCCACCCGCTCCCCAAGCTGCCGGGCGTACTTACTTGGCTGGTAGTTGACAGCCCAACTGGCTAAAGCGCTGCCGCTCTGGATGATGGCTCTGTGGAACAGGTCTGAGATACACATGAACACACAAGCATGAATATAAATGGGTGTAAAACCACTGCGGTCACACATTTGTACATTTATGGAGGCGCACGCACTCCCATATGATTGCACACTTGAAGGGTTTACACTATACATTTACAGATGCAGAAGAAACAATCACACAACAGAAAAAAAATCGCTGAAATCACAGACGTGCATTATTCAAAAGAATGACGGGTCATGGTTAAAACGCCAGGTTCAAGTAGGTGAGGCTTAAAAATTTAAAATAATACACCTCTTGGCAATCTGAGTCACAGGAAGGCTGTGCTGTATTATTCAGAGGATTCAAAGGCTTATTCAGGCATTTATACCAGTAAATAATGTATCGCTCTACTGGAGACCTTGAAAAGTTTCATAACCTTAAATGTCAATGCTTTCACAGCACCCACCGACCAGCAATCATGAGTACCGGCCTGTCTGTTTGCTTGCGCTCTAATAGTTTAGAGTGTCAAAACTGTAAAAAAAACTTTCCACATCTGTGCCACATACACTCATCGGAATAAACTATGTGAGCAGAGGTTTTGTCAATGATTCTCCCTTACCCTCAGAGTAATGAGACAAGGTGAGGAGGCTGACGCAGGAGGCCCCGGCCCCAGATCCAAAGACAGTGACCCTGTTTGGGTCTCCTCCGAAGGCTGCGATGTTCTCCTTCACCCAGCGCAGAGCCTGGATCTGATCCAGCAAGCCGTAGTTCCCTTTTGCTGCCTGGTCACCGGTACTAAGAAACCCTGCAGGCGGAGAGAGAGTGATGTTGTTATGGTAGAGCATATACCACTTCAGTTTAAACGATTTGCATGAAATCAAAGTTGAAATTCTCTGTAAAATATCGAGTCGATCACAGGAAGATATAATATGCATCTACATCTTACAAATATGATGTGTACAGACCCAAAGGGGCACAAACGGGGGTGATAGGTTGGACATGATATCATGGCATCCGCTCTGTTTAGATCAATTATGCGCAAGTCTCAGTCATCATAAATTTAAAGATAATATGTAGTATAATATGTTCCTCTCCTACTACGGTCCGTGGGAAATTGACTCAAACCAACAAGGGACATCCATATTCATGTAAATGAATATCGGTTTACACACACGAGACATCAACGAATGCTGCTATCCCTTATTCCCTTTACTGCTGACTTTATTGAGTAACACAAAGGATCATCATGGCTCACTGCACTAATGTATATCTCATTACTGCAGAAGCTTGTGTTTTTTAACCTCAAGATGGCCCTGAACAAATGAGTATAATGAGCAAGAAAAGCAGCGTTGTTAAAATAATACATTTCATAACTTATATGCATTTTGTCAGAAATCCCTGTCATGCAAAAGGATGGATATTATGTTAATTGGGTTGCAATAAGGTTTCCACGACGCCTTCAGATATACTGTGTGAGATGTGCTCACACACTGTAGCAAGATTTCCTTACGCTTCCTGAAAACCATGCTTCGACTCCAAAAAAATAACTGTGTGCATAATTGTACATTGTATTTGATGTATGGCCTCACCTCATGCTTCCAACTTATGATGACAAGGAGGAGGACACGATGGATGATGGATCATGATGATGATAATGATGATGATCACACTGAAGGTGGCATCAAAAGCAGAAGATGGACATGAGGACAAAATGAAGCATGTAGGATGTGTTGGGTTCAGTATGGTGATTACAGCTCTGGCAACTATTTTTGGCCACAAGATCACAACAAGGTAGAATTTTGTTTCGCCCACCACACAGATAAAGATTTATGCACAGAAAGAGACAGGATGGATCTCCTAAACTCAAATCAATATTTTTTTGTTGTTGAATCTTTTAAACCTTTAACATGTATCCCACTCCAGCTCCAGCTCATTTCCAAAGAATCTCAATTTAATTAAGGGAGATTCATAAGAGGTCTTGTTCCTGGAGGAGAAATTTTGCTTGTACTGTATTATCACGCTTTGCGTGTACACATGAACTATAAAATGTGCTAAAACTGCAGAAAAAGAGAGAAGCTAAATAATAGCACTAAATAATTCAAAGAGAAAGAGCAGACAAATGCCCTGAGGAGTCTTCCTTTACTTTTTGGTCATTATAAAAAAGTAAAATTAATGTCTTTAAAAACCAAAAAAAAAAATCTATAAGCCACATACATGTATAAGGCAATGAGCTCAATAAGTTTGAACATAGCTCTATAATCTTCATACTGTACATACATACTGTTTGCACATAGTTTTGTTAGCCTGCTGGCAAATTTGAATAAATTCCAATTAAGTTGTGAGCACCAATCAATTAAAGTGAGGACATGATTTAACCCAGCCAATGGGACGATACACATCTCACACTTCTTACTTACTGTAATCGATACGAAGACTGTGCTCACACACACTACTCACTATGCCCTCAGAGTAGTGCAGTCAGTGATGCCTTCAAAGTATGTTTTTAACCCTCCTGCAGCCCGCCGGGGGTTGATAAGTTTTTTTTATAATTACAGACAAAAAAAGCTTGAATACTAGTATTTGAAAATATTTAATTCATTCAGCCAGTGAAGCTTTGCATAGCCTTCTAAAATTAGTAGAAGAAAACGCAGTGAAACAGATTTTCCTCGTTCAGAGCGCAATGAGTCAGAGGTTTGAAAAAAAAAAAGATTAGATTAGATTAGAGTTGATGCTAGTAGTGGAAATAAACGGCTTCAGGGGGTTTATTTCCACTAGGGACACCCATTCTGAACACGTTTCACTCAAAAAATAGATAAATAAATCTCTTTTTTTTTATAATGGCGCTCTGGGTTAAAAAAACTCTCTAATGGTTTCCACATTTTATAGCTTGTTGAAGGATTAAACAATCCAGATGGCGATACAAAAAAAACCAATATCTCATTTTATGTATAGAAAATGGTCGTATCCAAGAAATTAGGCAATGAGGAAAATAATACCTGCACCATAATAAACTATATAATTAGAGGTGAGGAACAATGACGCATCAAACATAATTTATAGCTCTTTACTAACAAATTCATCGTTCAAGAATTGACATGTCTTCATCCTATACCACTTCCTCTAGGATTTTTTGTCCGATCCCGCTCTCCCTTTCCTTTCTAAACAGCTAAATCAACTACTCACGTATATCCATGTGGATAACATTGCAGTCCTTCTAGCCTCTTTCATTAAGAAAATTACTATACAGGAGGCATATGATATCACAGTGATATTATCAGGTTACAGAGAGAACCTCTATTGTTCCTGCTCAGAGGCTGGGGTGGCACTGAAAAGGACAACACTAAAGATACACTAAGGATGTAGCCTACATCTGGTATGTTATTATAATAATTAATTTTAAGGTGATTTATGACACGTGTAGTTTTGACCACAAAATTGTGCAGACTTTCCCCCTATCTATCACCACATTAATTCATATTTTTGTGTCTATATATGCACCTCTATAATGAATTGATCGATAATGTCACAGTCACAATGAATTCAAAGGACTGTTGAATTGTAGACTCCAGATGTGTGCTTTTACCAGTAACAGTGAAGCCAAAAGGATAAGAATTACAGGTTTGAATTATGGCTACATCCATATGGACTATATACACTCATAGCAAAGTGCTTAACTCCATAGCAAATTACTGATATACTGTACAGGGGGTATGTTAGATGAAGAAGATATATAATTGTACCTAATACTCCCAGGCGATAGTTGAGGGTAATGACGATGACGTTGCCGTAACTCGCCAGCACACTGCCATCCATCATGTTGCCAGTGCCTTCTGTGTATGAGCCGCCGTGGACATAGACCATCACAGGCCGCTGACCTCCCTCCTCATGGATGTCTGGGAAAGAGAGAGAGAGGAAGGGAGGATGACTGATCAACAAACCTTCTTTATATACGCTGCTGTGTTCCCGTCCTGTCCCGTGTATGTGTCTTGACTATCCACATGTTCATTGTATGTATCTCAGCCTTTGATCACCATGTGGGCTCACACACACAAAAGCAGAAATAATCTCTGCCTCCCTCGCTTCCCTATGCTTCATATCGCCCAACCTCCATCTTTCAGTGGGAGGATTTAATTGAGGTGTTTGTGTGCGTGCGTGCATGCATGTCTTCAATGGTTTACTATCAGATTTATGTTACGGTTCGTGTAAGGGTTAAAGTTAAGCATTTAGTTGTGGTGTTTAACACTAGGGGCTTGGGTATGCTTCATAGCAATGTCCTTACAAAGATAGTTTGTTTGTGTGTGTGTGTGTGTGTGTGTGTAGAATCACATACATGTGTATGAACTCATATGTATGCATGAGCGAGTCCGTGTGCTTCCCACTTTCCTCCAGGCGTTAACCCATTGGCGACTTTCGCAGGTGTCTGCATATTAAGTGTTGGTTCAAAGGGTGGCTCAGGGGGTGCAGCGGTAGGTGAGTGTTTTGTCCCAGATTTTAAATAAATATATATATATATATATATATATATATATATATATATTCACTTCATTTACAAGGGAATGTCTGTGTCCGCACAGGATATTTCCATATTCCATTCATTTGTCAAAACTAAATGTTCCTAGAAATACCCCCAGGTACCCTATCTGGTAAGCCAGTGTCACTTTGTATGACTTTAGGCTAAAATTAACCTAAACATAAAACCCTGAGACATGTACGATTATATATTCACTCCTGCCCCATACAGAGAGAGAGCACATTCGACTAGCCCTACTTACCATCCTCGGTGGGCACGTAGATATTGAGGTAGAGACAATCCTCACTCTGGTGAGTGAGATAGGTCGCCGCTATATCCAGGTTAGCTGTGAGCCAGGATGGCATCATATCTCCCAGCATGCTCCTCTCATCGAGCGACTGCGGGCACACGGGAGCAAACTGCGTCACATTCCGTATTCCTGGCCAGGGTAAAGGCGGCTCAGGCGGCTGGAATCGCCGGTCTCCCGTTGGAGGCCTTGCGTATGGTACCCCCAGGTATTGGAGGACGGGCCCCAGGAGGTCTGAGGGCAGCGGGGTCAGCATGCCTCGGATGCGGCCCTGTGCCGTGGAGATGACGGGCACGGTCTGCTGCGCCGACACCGTATAGAAAGAAGTGGAGACGCAGAAGGACAAGAGGAGGGATAGGAACCCAAAGGTGGAGGAGGGGAGTTGGAGAGAAGATGAGGAAGGGGGAGTTCTCCTGGTCCTCAGCTCAAACATGGTGGTGTGTTTCTGGCTCGCTGAGAGATGAGGGATTGGAGAGGAGGGCGGCGGGGGGAGGATGAGGTTTATCTTCAGGGGTATCCAACACTCACACACAGCTGCCGCTCAGCTTGGCCCATAGCACACACGACACACAGTCCCGGCTCTTGCAAGCAACCTTTCCCCGTCGTGTGTGTGTCTGTCTATGAATGTGTGTGTGTTCCTGTGTTTGAGTCAGTGATTCAGTGCCTTTGAGTGTGTGGTGACTCAGTGAGTGAGTCCCTTGAATACGTGTCTGTATGTGTGGAAGTGTTTAAGCAAGTGTGTATGTCCTGGACTGGCGATTTGAGCGTGCATGTGCTTGTGTGCGCTCGTGTGTGTGTATGTGTGTGTGAGAGTCTCTCGTTATGTAAACAGTGGCATCACTGTTCCTCTGTCACTCTCTCCTTCCGGTCACCCCCATAACAAGCCCAAACTGCCTCCTGGAAAAGAGAAGAAGAGGCGGAGAGATGGAGAGAAAGAGGCAGATTTAATCAGTCTTCATTAGAATAATCACAGTGTCAAATAAATTAAAACGTCCCACACACACACACACATGAACACACGGTAGAGATATATACATGACATCAGAGCGGTAGACTGCTACCTCCGCTGCTGTTGACGTTAAAAATAGATATGTGAGCGATAGATGGGGCAAACGAGATGTTGTCCGCTCAGCTTAACTTGGTGTTGGACTGTCAGGGCTTCTGCTGCCTGTGAGTGTGTCCGTTTTGAACTGCAGACATATGTCACACTGTTACACAGATCACAGGACCAGGTTGCTCAGAGTGTGTTTGTGTTTGTGTGTGTGTGTGTGTGGGGGGGGGGGGGGGGGGGGGGGGGGCAGCGGGTGAGGTTGGGGAGAGGTGGAGAGGCACGTCGCATGCTTAATTAAACCCTGAATACACTGCGGGGCTACTGACCTGCATGTAGCATAAGGTAGGACGCCTGTGACACACGCACACGCGCGCGCGCGCGCACACACACACACACACACACACACACAGTTCTCTATCTCTCTCTCACAGATGCACGCAAGCACACTTTCATTATGTCTCTCAATAATAGACACACACACGCTGTTGTTTTTTTTCACTCCTCCAAAGATGCAGACACACACACTTTCTCGATCGCTCTACATGCTCATACATAAACGCTCTCTACACACGCGCGCACGCGCACACGCACAGCTGCTCCCCAGCCGACACTGCTACCTCTCTCTCTCTCTCTCTCTACTGACTGTCACACTAGGGTAAAATTAAAAAAAAAACATAATGATAAAATCTCTCTCTCTGAGGCCCTTAGGGCAGAATATTAACACAAACACACACGCACAGAGAGAGCAACCTCAGTTTCCGTGGAATGACGCACACGCACGCGCGTGCACATCCACTCTGAGCAGCAGAGACATTGGATTGGTGACAAATGAGCAGTCGCCACTGTCCCTCCTCGCAGGTTCCTAGTGGCATCGCGCTGGTGTCGGCCGTCCAAGGTGCTAGTTAACATTCCAGCGGTGATCACACGCGCGCTGAGGAAGAACGCTCCATTTGTCACGCCAGCGCCTCCCGCCGCCCGCCCGCCGCCCCTTGTGTCGTTCCACACGGAGAGCCCGGCGCCGCATCCGTCAGAGTCAAAATGATCGCAAACGCGGCGAGGAGAGCGAAAAGAAAAAGATGAGAGCAAGTGGAAGAAAACACAAAAAACACACACACACACACACACACAAAAAAAAACCACACAAGGCAAGGTAGAACATCCCGTCTGATTCTCTCTCTGCGCTGAAGCTGACGACGGCAAAACACTCACTCCAAAAAAAAACAACAACCTCAACCCCGCTGCAGTTTAAAGAAGAAGAAGAATACACACACATATAAAATGATATATATCTATATATAGATATATATATCTCTCTATATATATCTATATATAGAGAGATATAAAACCTTAGATGACAAAATATGTGACATACTGCACCCTGTGTGATGAGAGGTGTGAAACCCCGCGGATCATGTTCTCCGCTCTCGTCCGCCGCAATATTCGCCTCGTGTTTTCCGCTGCTGCAGCTCATCCGACGTGCCCGGGATGGGAATACTGGGAGATATTCCTCTACCTCCTCTACCTCCTCTACCGCCCCTGCTGCTGGTGATGGGGATGGTGGTGATGGGGATGGTGGTGATGGTGGCACGTCTCCCCGGTTGGAATAACGTTAAAAAAAAAAGAAGAAATTAATAATAAGAAGAAGAAGAAGACAAAAACGCAATCACCAAGACTTCCGTCCGAGAAAGGGGGGAGTGGAGGGGGGCGGGGGGGCTATGTTTTGGATGAAGTGTTTCTTCAAGGAATCCAAGGCCCAGGACGCTAAAATGATCAATCTCCCCCTCTCCCCGCTTTCCTTTCGTTCTCCTCCCTCCCCCAACTCTCTCAATCTCTCTCTCTCTCTCTCTCTCTCTCTCTCTCTCTCTCTCTCGCTCTTTCCCTCTCTCTCTCTCTCTTTCCCTCGCTCTCTCTCTCTCTCTCTCTCTCTTTCCCTCGCTCTCTCTCTCTCTCTCTCTCTCTTTCCCTCGCTCTCTCTCTCTCTCTCTCTCTCTTTCCCTCGCTCTCTCTCTCGCTCTCTCTCTCTTTCCCTCTCTCTCTCTCTCGCTCTCTCTCTCTCTTTCCCTCTCTCTCTCTCTCTTTCCCTCGCTCTCTCTCTCTCTCTCTCTCTCTCTCTCTCTCTCTCTTTCCCTCTCTCTCTCTCTCTTTCCCTCGCTCTCTCTCTCTCTCTCTCTCTCTTTCCCTCGCTCTCTCTCTCGCTCTCTCTCTCTCTCTCTCTCTCTTTCCCTCGCTCTCTCTCTCTCTCTCTCTCTCTCTCTCTCTCTCTCTCTTTCCCTCTCTCTCTCTCTCTCTCTCTCTCTCTCTCTCTCTCTCTCTCTCTCTCTCTCTCGCTCTCTCTCTCTTTCCCTCTCTCTCTCTCTCTCTCCCTAGATGCGATTGGACAGTGTGGCAGGCAGCAGGCCACTGATCCAATGATAGACCTACGCACCTATAGCTCCGTGAGGAAGCAACTGGAGAGAAGGGGGGAGGGGGGCTGGAGGAGAGAGGGACCGACCTGTGAAGGGACACTCACACAGAGAGAGAGAGAGACCTGTACAGGTTCCATCACATGCACATGAGACATGTAAGGCGCCAAGGAAACACTCATGCATGCACACACACCTGCACCTGCACACACACACTCACACACTCACTCTCTCTCTCTCTCTCTCTCTCCCAGAAAGACACACACGCAGGTACAACTTCACACATCAGCACCGAGCGGTGGTGTTGTACACACAGTGACTTCCTCAGGACCAGAACAGGAGATTCTGTTCCCATTCTATACAGCTCTGCCTGCACGCAGCTTTCTCGCTAAGGCACTGTGCTTGTGTGTGTGTGTCTGTGTGTGTCTGTGTGTGCGTGTGTGTGTGTGTGTGTGTGTGTGTGTGACACTATGGTAATGCAGTGGGTCTGCAGTCGCCACTAACTGTGTTTGGGAACACTCCTCACGTAAGCACAGGCTGCAGCAGCATTCAGGACTTTTTATCCCTCTCCTCAACAATCCTCCCTCCCTCCCTCCCTCCATCCATCCATCTCCTTGTCTGCCCATGTACTTGTTTGCTTATTCCCCTCTACTCCTGTCCCCGGAGTCCTCCCACCCTTTAAAAAGAAAAATAACAGGTTGTTTCAGTATATATTTCTTTTAATAAGGCAAAAGAAGACAGGTCAGCCTAAGTCAATTTGTGGCAAGGCTTTATTTCTTCAGGTGGGTTTTGAGAGGTGATTTACAGCGATAACACTTTCAAAGCCATATGGCCTCGTCACACGTTCTTTTTTAACCGAGACTGGCAGAAGACCTCCGCATGAGTATCTAAGGCGGTGCTCAGACTGGTGTCAGATTAAAAGGTTAGAGTGGTTGCTGGAGTTTGGTTCCGTACTTTGCAACCCAAAGAATTTACCGGTGGAAAAGCTCAAACTGCCAAGCTATGAATGTATGTGGGTGGAAATAAGCGACAGCAATTTTCACAATCTTAAGACAAATTACGCCTCCTCGGCTGAGAAAGATGAATGACTCCTAACAGGATTTGAAACAGCTCATGAACCATATTTGATTCTGTGTCATGAAGTACCCTGGAAAAAATATCCAACTGAGGCAAACATGATTTTGGGCGAGCTGTCCAAAGGTCGAGCTTGGATAAAAGATAATTACCAAAGTCTATTATCTGGATAATGGACTTTAATAGTAGTTAATAAAGGTTGAAAACAGACCTTTCAGTGTGATATGAAACGGATTCAGACGCAACAAAACCAACTCTTAGGTCTTGTCGGCGTGTAGACAGTTTATTTCCTGCTGCAGTCTTTGCCAATACGAGCAGCCGACAGGATGTGAACCTGGACCCAAATCTGTTTACTAGCAAGCTGTCAGTTTTAAAAAGAGGCTACATCTGGATCTGTTAGGACGGTCAAACCTTGTACTTGGCCGTTGGGACTTTAGGGGACATAGTGTCCACTGTGTTTGTCATCACTCTTTCTGCCGTCATTTTCTTGCCAGCACACGCCAACGCCCTGGAAAAAAAAACCTGCAAGAAAAAAAGGAAAGAAAAAAATCGTGAACAAGAGGGAGTTGGCATCCCTTATCACTATTGCATAATCGGACGACACAACTAGTATATTTGCAGATTACAATGAGAGTATATAGGCCCATGTGCCTGATCAGGTCAAGATAATCCATCCAAGTTGTTAAGGGGCTTAATTCTATAATAAAAACCATCACAAACCCTGAACAGCCTCAACCCTAATGTATTTTTCCAAAAGATTTAGTGTTCCCTCTCTTGGGTGGATGGTCAACACACTTCTTTAAAGATCTATAGTGAAACGTATGTTACTGTTTCCTCGACAACTAAACTCCCATACCATGAAGTTGTTTTCTTTTGAACCCAAACCATGACCTCCCCCACGTCCTGCCTAAACCTACGAAACCATAACCATAGTTTTATAAAATCCTAAAAGAGATGTTTTCTTTGTCAGTGTTTCGTAGGGGTAAAGCCTAAACAAATTATTACACCAATAGGAGCATCAGATCAGAAAGTGCTCCTGTGTGTTGTTCGGGAGTGCATGCACCAACGATATATTTTGTTATTTCAACAAGAGCGGTTGGTGTGTAATGAGGGGTTTATGCACTGCAGCCCTACTCCTGTATAATAGTCTCCCATCTTTCCTTACATGCCACGAGTCACCGAATTGTTTTTTTTACCCAAATTGTCTTGCCCGTGGTTTCATTCCCAAAAGAGCTCTAGACCTAGTCTTTGAGACTGACGCTCCTTCCAATACTGAGCCGCCTTTCAAAGTCTTTTTGAGCTTTTCCTTTAGTCAAGTGGGCCTGTATCACATTTATACACATCACAGAGTATGAAAGACGGTTGTTTGCCAAATAGTATGGAGCATCACACTTGTATGGAAGCATAATCCGTTCATTATTAATTTTTCTCCCATTAATTAAGTTAATTTTTTCTTTAATGTAAAAAAATATATATAAAACAGCAATGGAACTGTGGGTTGGTTGCAAGGGGGATAAAACAATTGAAATGGCAGGGAGTGCACATTAACCAAGATTAAAATCTCATTTTAAAAGCGTTTTTTTTTTTCCAGATGGAAAGTAGTGGAAGGTTGAAACGGGTTAGGAGGGAGCAATTCACTGGCAGCAGTGTGGGAGGTGCACAACTCGATGCAGGTATAATTATGCAGGGCCCTAAAAAAAGTCTGAACGCCACTTCTGTAAACTTAGGAGTTTTACATTATTGGCGTCAAAATAACATTACCATTGGTACTGTTACAGCTCAAAATGAGACTGAATATGCATAGAGCCAAGATTGGGCAAAACTACATGTTAATTCTCAATAGTCTGATCTCCTGAATGATTCACTGATTTCAGTTTCTTTTTTTTGTCAGATAAAAACGCCACAAACAGGCAAAGGTACAGAATGCAGCCTGCGCAAAGTAAAATTAATGCAGGAAATGCTTCAACACCATGTTTCAATGTACTGTGTGGATTTGCATGGACGTCACACTACATGAACACATTATAGACTACCAGATTGTATTTCTTTTTTCCACACATTTCCTGTTTTAATCATCAATCTACACAACCAGGTGCTGGAGATAAGCTGCAGCAGGAAGTCTCGGACGTGCTTCAGTTCAATTTAATCTGGTATAAACCATTGTCAGTATGTGCCAGTCTTAAATTACACTATACATACAGTAGGGTTTAATGGAAACAGTGGACAGTCTATCATCAACATTGCAGTGAAGCTAAGTATTGTTTGAGCACATCCGAAGATATAGCTTGCAGGCACACACTACACCAGGTCCATTTGTGTTTTGCATTATCTTAGGTTACAGATAACATACCTTCCCTTCATTCAATAAAAACAGACACGTGTAGTTAAGTTAGAGTTTATTGGTTCAGTTTTTCACAAGTTAATCGATCCTTCTATGGAACTCACCTTACACACCTCCAGTTCCAGGAACAAAAGGAGCATGTGCTCAAACACTTCCTGTATCTGTACCCTCGGTGACACCAGCAGTGATGCCACTGGGGGCAACCATTTGTGAGGGGGAGGTGCAGTGGGTTTTGAAAGTATTATTTGCTGTATTTTGTATTAATTGTGGTATAGCAATCCGTTCCTTGTATTATTTGTGGCAAGTGGTACTGTACACCTTTTTAAATTTAGTGTAAATTGGTAACATCCATTTCCCTGCTTCCAGACGAGGCGGGGCTAGCAGGAATGGTACAGTCTGGGTTGGCACTTGCTGATGGAAGGGACTATTTCATTCTGTTGCCTCACATATGAGGTTAATTGAAGTTGTTTTATTGCGAGTTAGTTTGTTCAGTTAAGAGGCGTTTGCTGTTGTTTTATTTTTGTACATATTTTTTGGTGACACGTGTAAAGGTGGGACCACTTTTTTAGTAAAATAAACACACCTGTGACACATGGACACAGCCTCTGAGTGATCCTCCCTCAAGTTTTAAAGGCCACTCTGGTCAGGCTTCCCACGGAGGCACTTATTGAAAGAAGGTTCTTCCTTACACATCATCACAGCCACTGGTATACATATCCACGCTTCATTTTTGCCTGAATGTAACAACTTCATGTTTCCCAAAGAAGAGTTGAGCTTGAAATGAGTTTCAAGCAGAGCAGCTGTCTTCTTTTAGCCTGTGGGTGCTCGTATTTGTGCTTCAATAGAGAAAGATAGTATACCTCACCAAATTCTCCAGTCCTTTTTAGTTTGTGCTGTAATGACACACCGTTTGGGGTATCTAAGTGCCCCGACTGCCCCTCTGGTCAGTTCAAGGATTTGTAAATAGCCACTCTGGTCAACTCAACAAGTGTGCTTTTTCTAAAACAGTTCATTTCATCGGCGAAACTACACACATCCAAAACACACTTCTTCTTTTTTTTGTCACAGGACAATTCAGGTTTCAGATTCTTTTTTTTTACCGTGCACAATGCATCTATTTGTCCATTCATCCATCTTATTAAATGAATGTTGGTTCTTCTCTCCATCGCTTAGTCCAGATTAGTCCAGCGTTCATTCATTTCCAATCCCTCCAGCTCTCTGTCTCTCCTCCAACACATTTGCTCTGCCCGTCTATTAAATTATCTCTCTGTCTCTCAGCAGCCCAAGCCTTTCAATTCACCCAACTCTCCACGGCTCCCGTTCTCTCTTAAAATATTCATTGATGTCTTAAACACTTTTTCTGTCTCTTTGACACACACCACCTATCCTTAACTCTTTCATTGCTCTGTGCAGTTATTATACATTGGATAACCACACACACCACAAGGATTTTTTTTTTTTAAATGAATTCAGATACACACATAAGTCCTCATCATTGGAAATTATTGAGGAAATACTTTAGTAGTTTGATGACTTACTGTCATATGTCATATTTTGTTTATGACATACAGTATTAAATGATAACCCTGACATGGGTAGTCATAATCTATGGTTTTTGCAACAAGTTGGTAATTTTTTTAAAATCTGCACAGAAAAATCATGAATACAATTGGTTGTTTTTTGGTGCTGTAATACCAATTGAACCTCATCAAAATTGAGCAGCAGGGGGAAGCAGAAAATGCTGGAAATGGGATTATACTGAATTTGAAAAATAATGAAAAACAAATTACTGGCTGAGTTTTAAAAATTCACATTTACCAAAATGCGTTTTCTCCCACCGCTGGTTATTACAACCTGTTGCTCAATCTCATAAAATGTTTGCCTTTAAATCACATTTTAGTCCCGTTTTTAATGTGTGGGGCTCATTATTGTTATCATAGCTCACAGTCACTGAGAATTAATTTTGTTATTTCTGTCTAGTATGCACAGTGAGGCAAAGAGACACGCCAAAACAAGTAGAGTTTATTCATGAAGCCATCTCCATTAGAGTAATTTTCTTTTATTGCGACAACATAGTTGATATAAAAACAAGTGCTCCACCAATGATCTCTGCAATTTCCTACCCTCTGGATATGAGATCTCATTTAAGCCATGAGTGTTCCAATTAAATTTCAGTCAACCTGTATGATGCTGTCTGAGAGCCGCTCTCCCCCTGCCCATCTCCCAGACCATGGTTCACTGGTGTAGCCATGCTTTAAAATGTATTTTTATCCCTCCCATCATATTATGTGGCTGGGCAGTCGCATCAAATCTGATTTATTTATAAAGCGCTTGTCACAACGTGCTCTATCACAAAGTGCTTCAAAGAAAACAAAGGGCACACAAACAGATATTAAAACAAGGGCTAATAAAAGACAAAACCAAGAGCACACAGGGACTCTGAAGTTTGGATGACAAGAAGGTCAGCGTGGCTGGTCGGCTGGGCCTCAAGGTAGGCCGCTCTTCATGTAGGACTTTTCTATTTCTTAATGGGCTTGTAGTGTGACCACAGAATGTATAGAGTCTGACAAGGAGACCTGCATACTGGGAATGGAAGTCATTGCACAGTATTGGATCACAAAACAACAGAGGAAAGAGGACAGAGGCGGTGAAGGTGAACATTATCATTCTTTGTCCATTTGCGACTAGTAATACTGCAGACAGGGGCTAATGCATACACACTCATAAACAGACACCCACATACATGTACACCTGAGTAATCAGTAATTATTGGATATCAACAAATGGCTAAAAGGCGTCTGGCTGTTGAGTTATGTGATCCTAATGATTTATGTAGATCGCCGGAAGATTACAACTCATCAGCTGTATTTTCTCAGTGGAGGATTGGTTTATACACAAGCATTGTCTGTGGGCACAAAGTATACCTGCCTAAATTAATTTCTGTTACTGCATATTTCATATACAGCAATTATTTTTTTTTGCTTCCATTGGCAGGTATCTATATGAAAAAGTGTATTTACTCTGGATAGCCATTTCATTGATATTGAAAATGTCATCTACTCACAGCCACCATTTTGTGCGGTGTGTGTAGGCCGGGGTCATTCATGAAGTCACTGATTTTCTGTGCCGTTCAATCAAGCTCACTTGTGTGACATGCACTCTTGTCGACACACTTAGGGCATTCTGGCAGCGCACACTGGTGCACGCAGTGGCAGCCCTTATTGGTATTTCTCACAACGTTACAGGGGGAGGGGAGGACAGAGATTGGGGGGTAAAAGACAGATGTCAGATGGCGCCAGGGGGAAACTCGGCAAGCAATGAAGGGGGGAGTGAGATGTAGATAAGGACGAGGGGAGAAGAGGGCGGCAAGAAGAAAAGGGCTGAGAATGAAGAACATTGGGAAACGTAGAGTGGAGAGAGGGGGAAAGAGGGAGGGATGGAGAGACAATAAAAAAAGCATAAGCACAGCCTTTAATTAACACCGTGAACGTACTGTGAAACAGTTCAAGGGGTGTGAATATTGCACAGGTGAGGATGAGTATTGACTGACTCACAGCACCAGGGTGTATGTACTGTACATCCAGAGGCTGTGAGGAAATTGACATGTCTCGGCCATACCTGTGAGGTGTGAACATGTAGGCCCGATAATTGGCCACTTTCATAGGACTGGTTTAGGCAGAGATGGGATTCAATAAAAAGCACCAGGCGTATGTGGAAATCGATTTTCTTTCTCAAAAAACTGTTGTCATGTTAACATGAGGAAATGTAATTATCCAGAAAATCAGCAACCATACACTCACGTTCAGATTGAAATTCCGTTTGGTTTCACTTCATTCGTCAAATTTGCGGAACAAATGTGAGCTGTGATTCAGACGCCCCTGGAACCAGGCTGTCAAAACTGTGACTCCATGATGATCAGTTTATTGATTGATTGATTGATTAATTGATTCACTGATTGGACTGGCTCATTGGTTTCTTGCACGGTGGTCTGAAATTGTTAGGCAGCAAGAAAGAAAAACAAATAAATTGCATCCGTCAGATGATTTTTTCCCCCCACCACGTTCACAAATTAGGCTTTTGGCTAAAACCAAATCCCTATATTGTGTAGTGTGCGAATACTAATGCCCTAAAAGTGCATGCTCTTGGTCTAATAGCCATTGTAAAACCTTTTTTAATAATTCCAGTACGACCTAAAGCCTTTTTTTCATGTCATATTTGTACCTCATAACCCGATGATTATCATTTTGCTTTTGTCTGTACGTGTTGTGGGAAGTGTCTGAAATTGCTGTCCATGTACAACAGCTTTAGAGGGGCTTCCTGTTTCATCGCTCATCGCTCAAGGACTGGAGCTGCTCTATTTGAAAAGATGTGTGGATCACGTGTGATTGAGGCAAAGCTCCAGTTCATGCAACAAGATCACTGTGCACGCAGGCTTGTGCTCATGCTTCTTCCTCTCAATCTGTGCCTGGAGATTCAATGCCTGAAGGCACTGCTGAATTACAAATAGCCACGGCACCATTCTCTAAATTGATACAGTTGCAGTTGCTCAATCAGGAGACCAATAGGCACAGATAGGTGACAGAGCCTCCTTGAGTGCCGCAGAAATCCTGTTGTTTAACACATAGATTCCTCCAATCTCGACCACCCGACTCTGTCACCTCTCTGTCAGCTTTGTAGTGAGCAACACAAAGCTACATGAGCACACATGAGCATCTGTTCAAGTAGCCTGAGAAGAAAAACAGGGCATCAACTCCAATTTGTCAGTTCACTATCAATTTATGTAGGAGCTACACACCTCCCGCTGTGTTTACTTAAGCAGTGTTCCAGCAGAATTACTGTCATCATTTTGGCTCTCATGCTGTGACAGTTCACAGTAGTTCAGAGTTTCTCAGCGAACATAACGTTTAACACAAAATTCACATACACACGCATAACATCCTAATAATAACTGATTATGACCTCAAGCCGTTTTTTTATATTGTCAGGTAATGTAATTTTGCACAGGTTTAAAGCACACACATGTTGGTTTAAACAGTGAACAACAGGGTGGTGTTCAGGGCCTTTCTAAGAAGGATAAAAACCCATGGTCAAGGCTGCTGGCAGTTCCATCCATCCATACAGCTTTATCCTTTACCTGTCGGGGGGGGGGGGGGGGGCGTAAACCCTGGACAGGTCACCAGCCCATTACAGGGCCAACATACAGAGACAAACAACCATTCACACTCACATTAACTTCACACCTATGGACAACTTTGGAGAAAAACCCATGCAGACACGGAGAGAACATGCAAACGCCACACAAAAAGGGCCCTGTTTGTTTCGAACCAGGATTCTAATCAAGAACCTTCTTGCTGCGAGGTGACAGTGCAAACAACTGCACCACCAAGCCCCCCCCTGGCTGGCAGTTGACCTTGGTTAATTTGTTTGTGTGTGTAATTTTGTGTAATATAACGCCAGACCAGCCTTCAAGCTGTAAGCACACACTAAGCATAGCTAACACATACGTAGACAGAGCTGGCAAGCCTTTTTTATTTGTCCCGTAATTGATCCAGTGCAGCCTTGAGTTCTGCCTCTTATGTTTCAACCCGCACAAATGTCGGAGCTCGTCTTTTCCTCCAACACATAACACACAAGTGCACACTTATGCACGGACATAAAAAAGATGCACAGGGGCTTTAGTACACAGAAACAGATTTAAAATATGCAATATGTATGTGCATATAATGTGCTAAATGGATCTTTGCATGTTATACGTTATCTTCCTCTGCAGACCTAAAAACACACACAGAGGTAGAGATATTTTTAGTCATAGGACACTCGCACAAAAATTCTAACAATAACTATGCACTACGTGGTACCTTGGAGTGCGTGTTAATTTGTGAAATAATCAATACTGCAATGCACCAAACTACATTACCCAACATTTTATTAGATTAGACTATTTAGAAATATCCCGCCACTTTTTGTACCATTTACTGCATCATTTCATTTTTTTGTCCACTTAGAATGACTGTTTCTGGCAGATAGATTAATCACCACAAGCAGCAGCAAAGGAAAACATAAGCAAGGGAAAACATAAGTTTTACATGGTCTAGGATGTTCACTGCAATTACTACAGACGTATTTTCACAAACATAGAAATGTAATTGGGTTATTACTCCTTGTTTCCCTCTTAAATGGAGTCAGGGGCCCGAGTGAACTATTACCTGTGAGGCTGCAGCGCTTGATGGTAATTTTCCAGAAACATTCCTTCCTCCTTTCACACATTCATTACTATACTGGAAATTACATGTAATAAGAAAAACAAGAAAGAATCAAATGGAATTATTATAATTCCAAAAATGCATCAATTCTTAACAGCTTTTTAACAGGGAAGAGGTGAGAGTCTCCCAGACTGAATTATAGTCATAATATATATAAAATTGATTGCACCAATGAGTTTATTGCAATCATTTGTATTTTGGGACTTGCTCTGCGAATGAAGGAATCTCTCAATATTTTGGAGGACTATGACTGTTTGCTATCTCGTGACACAGTCTGCTTGAGGAAAGTTACAGCAAGTTGCACAGACATCCAGAATCCAGAATCATGAAAATAAAGACTGTCTGGTTTATGTCTTCTTCTACAACTACCAACATTCAAAAATTGTTTCCTCTTTAGCCATTACATTGATTGTGCCTCAACCTTCACTACAGTGGTTTCTAAGAGGGTGCAGGTACTGTGTGGCAAATTTTTGGAGTACTTTCAAGGGATCTATTTTGTCATGCAAGGATGAGGGAGTTGTGTTTTTTTCCAGTACAAGATAAGACAAATATATTTGGAACAGATCAGGGGTGGCTTTAGACTAAGTAGAGTCTGGAAATGTTAAAAATCAATAAATGTACAGTAGTTTTTAAAAAGTCCACTAAGCAAGTCATACACAGCAGTGCGAGAGTATGTGACGAAGAACCTAAAATTAAAACTACAACTGGCAAAGCCATGGACATGTCACACGCTTGTGGTAACCTAGCAACCCTTGAAGAGGAACTGTTGGGGGGTCATCACTTGAGTAAAGAGAGATATACTTCATTATATTCAGTAATGTACTGTAGTTTTGGCAATAGTGTCTTGTCCACATTCATGCCAATAAAGCTCCTTTGAATTTGAACTGAGAGAGACGGAGAGAGAGCCCGAGAGAGAGATGAGCAGTGATTGCATGAACATACTCAAGCATGCATGTACGCATAAAGGCGTGGGTGAAAGATGAGGAGCAGCCAAAGAGGACATGAAGAAGGAAAAAAGAAATCCAAAATAAGAGACAAGTGTTCTGTAACTGTGTTCGCTCAACCACACTGAAGCTGTACACATTCCCTTTGCCACAGATTGTTTGTCAGGGAAACTAACAAGCACAACACTTCAGGTGCACAGCAGGTCAATAACAGCCTCTCAAATAAACCACTGTTTTCACCAATACAGAGAGCTCTCAAATGAAAAGCCTGGGACGAAACACGTGTGGAAAACCGTTAAATTAAAAACGTTCCCCTATCAGACAAAATGACATGCTTATTCATGCTTCCCTGTGCTCACTGAGGCAGATTTGGAAATAATCTGGCAACATCTATTAATAATCTAAATACAAAAAATGTGAACATATTCTCCATTAATTCGCGACAGTAATTGGACATGAAGACGATTTGTATCCCCAGTTTGCACAAAGACAGTATTGAATCCATCAGTTCTTGCTGCTGTTAAGTGGTGTATCTAATATTGAATTAATTGTACATACAAATGCATGTTTTCTGGCAAAAAAAACTATTAAGTGAACACAGAGATAAGATAATCTGTGTGTTTCCAACAACTGATAGTATTCAAAAGTGGTAAACCCCTGGGAGACATCAGGAGACACCGCTAACAGACAGCCCCTTGTATTCTCAAAGTCAAACATGTCCTGGAGTAAAATGGGAGGATAACCAAAACAGTGACACATCAGACTTTCTGTCCTCTCTGTAATACAGCGCAATGTCGTGAACAGTAACACGCTGAAAAGGGATTTAAACATTGTGAGTATAAAAGCAGGAGCTGTTCTCTGTGTTAAAATTTCACGTATACACTATAAAAATTATGTATAAGTCATATCCTTATGGGAGTGTGTGTGCAACTTGACATTTGATACAGTATACAATGAAATACATGTAATCAAAGCATGCTAATGGAACTAATGGTTCATTCCAACAGTAAAAGTTACAAAAATTACATTGTTCAGCTTAATTTATCTGAATTTAAGTGATGGCCCGGACACATTTTTTTATTTCTCATATCGGCAGCAGGGGCTCCATTTATTTGGACTGGAGAGAGAAGCAGACACTTGTGAGCCGTGAACTCCACAACTGCCTCGGCCACAAAATGAAGTTGCAGATTCAATCTATTTTGCATGGACGCAATAATTAATGCATGCAGCAGCAAGCAAAGACATATATTGCTTGGCTGTCTTGCTAAGTCAGGGGACTAAAAGTACAGTCAGGGGAAAGTCCTGGGACAGCCGAGAGTAAACATATTTGTTGCTGTTGTTTAAAGAAGTCAGCGTTTAACACCCTGCATGAAGTGAACAAATAAAAGGAACAAATTCCCTCCACTAAGAGAACCAGCAACATATATCAAAGGGACATTCACCATCGTTTGCCACACAGAGAAAACATCTTCGTACCTTTGCCACCAACTGTGGAAAAGTGAGTTGTGACTCCAAATCAAATATCTCCTCCAAGAGTCACACTGTTCACTTTTAAATAACTTGAAAGAATATGTCCAGAGCATAGGCACAGTGTGCTGTAGTATAAAATGAAAAGAGAACTGTCACAATTCAGACAATTGAGGTGACAACATTTGTATTTTCTTTTTTCCCGTTTCGCAAGTGAACAATATGTAAGGTATTCCTCTCTCACAAAAAAGTAGCACTGAAGTAGAAGAAGACTATTTTGAGAGAATGTGTTAAACGATAAGATACAATATGATATGATAGCATATGATACGATATGATATGATAGTATATGATAGGATATGAAATGATATGACACAATACGATATTATATAAAATACGATACGATACGATACAATACGACACAATAAGATATGATGGAATGGGACGAGATAGGATAGGATGTGAAAGGATAGGACTTACTTTTATAATTTACTTTATATGATGTGAGGTTTAAATAATAGGACCATGCACCTAGTCAGGATGTGAAGCCAGTCGCTGTCCTCATTAGGTGGATTCAAGCCTGGCTCATTACCTCAGTCGTGTCATCCCCTCTGTCTTTCTTGACTTTCTTATTTCTCCCTGATGTAAAATATCTAATAAGACGTAGGTACAAAGAAATAACTCTCAGCTCTCCCAATGCCCATCTTTATTTCATTAGTGCCCTGAAGTAATGAACTGACAATCTTTTTCAGTAAAGAAATTAAAATGTTTTCAGATAATTTTTTCTTTCCTTTTGATTAAATGACACACAATCAATCGAAAATGGAAGAAAAAAACACAAGGCCCATTTTGCCATCACTGTAAGGGAAAATTAATGAACGAGTAAGCTGAAGGGATTCAGTTCATAATTAAAGATTACATTAGGTTTTCCAGGAACAGAACCTGTGATCTCTAACTAAGCCAGGGAGACCACTCAGCAAAATAATATGAGCACTTTACAGCCCTGTGGCAAGAATGAATATTTGATCAGCCAGTTGGAGATTTCAATATTTAATTAGCCTGTTGCAGGTGGGCAAGGGGAGAAACCTTTGTAATTTTGACCATACCAGGAACAGGTTTCATTTCTACGCTTACACTATAATATATTTTTCTAGCAGCCTGTAAGCTCTCCATGCACGCAAACTTCCCTGTAAACTATAAACCTGTAATTAATATCTAACAGACAAATTAACAGTGCCAGTTTTTTTCTGTGATTAATTGGCTCCTGTGAGCTTTTCATGGGTCAGCAGCTGATCTGAAGAGATTGGCGGCCTGTTTGTTTTGTATGTGAAACGCAGATTATTCTGGCCATTGGAGGGAAGCACGTGCAGGTAACTGTCAAAACACCAGAATGTAGTGGCAGTTATTATCTTTTGCGTATTTGCTGCTGTGCAGGTTGTACCCAGGGAAGCACATGCGTGCTCACACACAAAAATGCGCCAACGCTGCTCTACCCTGTTGTTTTTGTTGTACATGTCAGCAGGAGCAATGAACTAGATCTTTGGTCAGTGCAAGTGACACACACACACACACCCACACACACACACACACACACACACACACACAGCTGCACCACTCTACCTTGTTGTATCATGACTTTACATCGTTTTGTTCCCGTGACAAAACTGGAACATCCATAACTCCATAATACACACGTCTCAACATGTGGGGTTAGGTGCTCCAGTGTGAGCACTGGACCAAAACCTCCCATTCATTCAATATACCCACATTCAAACACACACAGGCACACATATAACTGTCTGAGCTCTGTGCATGGCTACAGATGTAGGATGATGGCACCCCGAGGGATTTGAAACACTAATTTCATGTTTGTGTTATGTTTGAAAATCGACACAATTCAGGTTGTGGCAGTTTTTTTAAATCTGAGCGTGTTTCCACGTGCGAGGCTGATGTACGAACGCATGCTAAGCTAATTGATGAAGACACAGGAGGAGCTTTCCTTCCCTGCAGCTAACACACACACACACACACACACACACACACACACACACACACACACACACACACACACATTAACCTTGATCTACCTTGATGTTTGTGGACGTCATCATGGGTTCTCCCTCAATTCCTGTGACAAATAACACACACACACACACATACACACACACACACACACACACACACAAACACACACACACACACACACACACACACACACACACACACACACACACACACACACACAGGTACTGCTACCTCTGCTCTCATTCTCAAGCAATGGCCTGGAACTAACATATACATTCCTGCGGCTGTTGCTGTCTCTCTCTCTCTCTCTCTCTCTCTCTCTCTCTCTCTCACACACACACACACACACACACACACACAGGGAGGGAGGCAGAGAGGACGTGTGCACACTCATATGCACACAACCATGCGGCTGTGAATGCTCAGACACAATTTTACACACACACTCTCTGATCTCTGACTCACACAAACACACTCCCCCTGTAGAAATGTATCACTTAGAGTCTTACATCTATGCCACTTGACACACACACACACACACACACACACGCACACATCCATGCACCGCACGCACGCACGCGCACACACACAAACTCCTGTGCTACCTTGATGTTCTCATCATTCACAGCATCACGTGCTGCAGTCGGGGACCATCCGTCTCCGAGGCTGACTTCATAGGTCAACTCCGTGGCGGTGGCCAGCATCTGCTCTGCCCTCGTGGACAGAGTTTGATGACCCACGTTCACTAAGGACGACTGAAAGCCACATTTCAAACACATCATCTGTACATCAGCTATGAAATTATATACACGGCACACATGTCCGCTTAGTCCACATAATACATTTTCAAAAACTGTGTTTGCCACACAGCAGCAAGCCGACACCTGGACACTTCACTAACTTCTCTTCTTGTGGGTATATCAACTTGTTGAGGTTGCAGCTAATGGCTTGTTTTTGGTCATTTTCTCTGTGAAGTCTTGCTTCAAATTAAGGTCAGAGGATGAACCTTATCCTGAGGATAATGACTTCTGTCTGGTGTCTTACATCAGACCTCCCAAATGACTCGTGCATTAATTGAAAATCGAAATTCAGCTCACCCGTCCATACAGACCGATAAAAAGAATGGCAGAAATGTTCGGTTCATCTGAAACACATACGCAACAGCACAATCACATTTAGATTTGCAAGTTTTCAGATGTGTAGTTTACAATTGCAAGTGTTAAAAAGCATTTGAGCTTTCAAATACTTGTTGTCACGTGAATATCAACCATAGATCTATTGAATTTCCCTCTAATATATCAATATTCTCAGCAAATGGGCAAACTCATATATGTTTACATTTTTAACCTGACTCAAATATTTCTGATAAAATGGAAAATGAGAAGGATATCTTTTGTGCATTTTTACTTTTACAGTATATTTGAATATTTTAATTGGTTTAAATTCACACACATTCATAAATTAATTATCTATAGTTGCTCCTTCCCGTTGCCCTCATGAAATATTGAGGTATATCTATGCAACATGTGTTTATTCAGCCATTGGTATGCAGGAGTACTAGTATTCACATACTAGTACTATAGCAGTATCTCCTGCTTTTGTACAGTTTTGGTTTCTGTCCTATCGAGGACATTGACACAGACACAATTGAACTGAAATGTGCACACACACACACACACACACACACACACACACAGCTTTGACTGTACAATGAACCGACATGTACAATCAAAGTCACAACCTTTCCTTTACTCCTCTGACCAGTCCACGAACGCTTCATATTAAGAGACACAGCTCACTTGTTTCTGTAGGCAGTGCTCCAAATCCTCCCTGGTAAAATTAGGCATCTTATTTCCTCTTTTGTTCTCAGTTTTCCTCATCTTTTCACTCTTCGTCCTCGTCAGCTTTTATCTCGCCGAGCCTCGCGTTTCTTTCAAATCCTATTTTCTCCTCTTGTCTTTGCTGTCTCTGTTGTCTTCGTTAGTCTTTCTGACATTGCAGTGAAACAAGTTCCACTCGGATCTTGAACTCGACCATGGGCTGAATTCATCAGCTTATCCAGTGTGTGTGTGTGTGTGTGTGTGTGTGTGTGTGTGTGTGTGAGCATGATGCATGCTGTGAGAGAGAAATGTCTTTAGAAAATGGAGAGCAAAGGGGGGGGGGGGGGGTGAGAGGAAATTTGTGTACGTGATCTCCTTTCCTGGCTGCTTGACAGAATGGGTAGAGTGCTTGGACTGGGTGGTCGTTGCAAAGCACTCAGCCATCCATCGACCGACAGCCATTGATCTGCAAAATCCAATGACTCAGTAGCTGCTCAGTATTCAACCCACATGCATATACATGCAAACGCAACGGCTGTGTACAAACAAGTGCACATGCGGACGCTGACAGGGAGGCCTGTAACTGTAATTACTGATTGTTATAATTACAGTCCACAATTTAAATGAGTATGATTGGCAAAGACCATTAAACTGAGTCACTCTATCACCGATTTTAGTTAACGCAGATTACTAATCCTTACCCACACAACGTAGATATGAAAACAGCACTGGAAACTAAAAGTTGGATGAAAAGACTGGCTCTGCATTTCTAATTACAAACGATTGTTTATTGCTTAAGAGAGTCTGATTTTGGGGAGGATTTTAATCTTGGATTCAAATGATATTTCACCCTTCCCTTGTGAGAAGAAATCATAGTTACATCAAAAAGATAGCTTCTGTGTGCACCGTGGGTAACAAAGGTCCTCTTGTCATTGTGTATTAGAGCTTCATTTTTCAGCAGCCTGTTCCCAGCTCACTCATTTGGTGGCTGTAATACCCTCTTTCTTTTAAGCAGCTCTTTATTCCAAATAAGAGAGTGGCTGTATTTTCACCAGTTTGGTATGTTTGACATGATGGGTAAGGAGGATATATTGATTTCACCAATCAGGATCCGATTCATATTTCCCTACAATCAAAGGCAAACGGAATTGCTTGAGGTTCTTTCATCCGAAAGGCCCTTTTCGTTTCTAACTGGTGGTGGAGTTCCTGAACATTTGACCTCTCGTTGAGTCGTCAACACCTTGAGTTGGGTCTCATGTGTTATGCCAAGCGCTTGTGAAGCGCTTGGTTGTTGTTTTTTTCCTCCCCTCGTGTCTGTGCATTCCTTGCTGGGTACATGACATTGCTCTACCTTTGCCTGGGTGTTCCTGTTTCTGCCACGGAGTGTGACCGGGCTTGAACTGTACATGGATACAGCGTTTCAAACGCTCCTGCACTGTGAATGAATGACAGTGGTGGTCGTCTCCTTCTCTGTCTGCTCTGTATCCGGTGTTTGGGTAACCGCTGCTTCCCTCGTGTGTTTTCGCTCCTTCCCCTCTGCCCTTGGGGACAGAGTTCTGAGTCTGATGGTGTAGAGTTCTGATAACCCCCAGCCTGTGCTGCAAGTGAATGATGAGAATCAAAGAGTAAATATTGGTCTGTAGGCGCCTGGTAGCTCACCTGATTGAGCTGGACTGAGTCCTCCTGCAGCAGCGGCAGGTTCAATTCCACCTCCTGGCCCCTTGCTGTGTGTCTTCCATCTCTCTCCGCCTTTCACGCTTGTCTCCTGTCACTAAATGGCCAAAAAACAAAACCTTTATTTGGATCCAGGTGCCAACCATGTACCTGCTCTCTACGTCTTCCATATACCAGTGAGCCCATGGCACAGCCGTCTGCAGAAGCCCTCATTATACGTATTGGAAATAGGTGGTAGGAGGTAGAGCAGGCGCCTTGACAGAACATATCAATGCCGTGGATAGCATCAAGACCAACATGTTGGATGTGTTGCTTGGCATTAACTACACTCCAACAACAGATTTCAAGGGTAAAGTTGTTCAGGGAGAAATAATTCAAGGGAAAGTTGAGACAAAAAAAATAAGTCACCAACCTTAACTCCTAAAGACAAAAAAGCTTACACCACCATCACAACAAGCAAACAAATTGAGAACTCATGACGTTCTGCGATGTGATGAAATGACTGGACGGAACAGTCTCGTTCTATAGAAGGCTTTTGTCTCCTTTTCTTTGGTGTTTGTTTTGTTTGAGGAGGAACACGCCACAGCACTGATCAGTCCAAAGCCCTTAATCCATGACTGAGGTAATGATTGTATTTTTCCTCTCAGTACGCCACGTTGAATTGTATTTCATACCCTATGAAGACCAAAGAAAAAACTCGTTTTTTAAACCTTTTTATCCAATTCACTGAGCAAATACACAGATTAAAGCCTTTTAAGATTTCTACGTGAATACTTCCGTGGGTTACTCCTCATTACTGGACGTCTGAGTGAATCAGAAAACAAATAGACTGAAAAACAAAGTGTTTAATATGAAAAACTCTTACCTAAGTAAATAGTAGTTTTCCTGTTCCTAAAAGAGGTCTAGAACTACGATTTCACGGTGTTAATGAGGTTAATGATTAAAGTATCTGTATTTACTCACTGATCTTCACAATAAGACTATAGTACAAAGAGAAAGTGCACCACTTGTAGGATGATTTTATAACTACAGGTGCTTAGTATATTTCTCTCTGAAACCACATTTAAAGAATCAAAGCACCCAGGAGATGACATGGGGATCCAAGACTGACATTTCCCAACAACATTCTCATAAATACATCTTTGTCTTACACAGACAAAGATGATATCTCAGAGCTAGTTGGTGTTTTGAATGTCTCTACTGCACTTCCCATTGTGAGCAGGCAGTCAATATGTATTTAAATGTGAAGTGATAAATTATAAACCAGACTGAAGAGAACATATCACACAAGGGCAATATATAAAGATCATTGAGGTTTTTAATCATTGTTAACACATTTATGTACAAAGCAAGCAATTTCATATTCAAATGACCAAAAAAATGAATCCTAAAATTCATATTCTTTTTCTTTTTTGTCGCTTAAACAGTTCAAGATTACCGCTGGGAATCAGTTCAACAGGCCAACACGTGTGGTAGAGTCAGTATACTGTAAATACAGATTAACAAAGCCACCACAGATGATCTTCCAGTTTACCAGCCCTGGGTGTAGAAAGATGACATGGGATGATGGATCCAAAATTTCCCTCTCTGATGAAAACAAGTGGGAGTTATGGGTGCAAAATTCCCCCAAAACCAGAAAAAACACGATTCCTGACAGTTTCCCCGAAAGCACCAAGTTTGTTTTCGTTCTTCAGTAATCCAATGAGACACATTTATGGGTCCTGTTGACTAAACTCTAACAAATGAAGTCAGGGTAACAGTATCTACCAACAAGATATCAATTGTATAATTGGATTAAATGAAAAGGGCGCGTTGGATTTTTCATTATAGTTCCTTACATTACTACACGACCCAAAATTCTTGATTTGCCACCTGAACACAATGCTGCAAGATGATCAGATTTTACATGGTTATAATTCCTTCTTCCATAAAAAGCAACTTGAGACAAATAACCTGATTGTCTTATACAAAAAAAACATTTTACAGTGTCACAGGAAATATTCAACTTTCAACCCTATAATCACTGCAAGTACTTTGTCACCCCCATTGAAATAACATTTTCTTCATACGTGCCTCTAAAAATGGCACTAATGGAATTTGTATTATGTAAACAGACTAAGAGAAAGACAAATGTTTCTTGAATGTCTATTCGATACCTGTTTCTAATGATGTATCCTGTCACAGTAAAACAGAAATGCTCTAAAAAAGTAATAATTATCTCCATTCAGAGAATGAAGTTTAGCAAATTGCATTTCATCCCTCTTGTTTTTTTTTTTTAAAGGAAAACTAAAAGTTGTTAGATTTTTACAATTTCAACTTGGTGCTTCAAAGACCAGTCAATCAGATCTTAATCTGGATTTATAGTAAGTACAACAACCAGCATTGCTTTCAAATGACACCTGCTCTGAAAGTGGAACTCAGTTAACAAATGTTAGAAAGACTTTTTTAAATTGTTTCTTAAAAGTTTTAAAATGGCATCATGGCCATTCCCATTTATATATGACAATGCTTTCAATTGCATCTTAGCATATGGCAGACAAAATGACCAATCAGATCTACAGCAAACCTGTTTCCGAGGTTGAAGAAACCTGACAAAGCACAAATGAAAGGCCAGGTTAGATTCAAAGATGTCAGGTGTCATTTAAAATATGGGTAAATAAATTCACACCCAGGGCGGCTATGTTTTGTATATCTTTACGGTAATATTTGTCATAGCCAACAAAGCCAATATGTTCATTTATTCCCTTCAATCAAACTCCTTGTCCCAGGACACAGAACATGTTGACTCTCTCTTGCCCTGGAGACCAAGGCTTATGAAAACAAATCACATGTGAGGATCTACAAAAATGTTGTCTACATTATTTATTAATAAAACCAGGGACTAGAGGTAACCAAGGGAATACAGCAGAACAAGGAAGCAATCTCCACTCAACACAATCCTTAGCATAAAAGCATAAAAGTAAAACTAATTTAGAGAAACTAATCTTTTACAAAAACACTTGAGCCACTAGTTAGTTTGGTTTGTTTCCTCTTCAGTCTTGACAACAAGGACTGCTTGGACAAGCAGCAACACTGAGGGGTTGGTGGTGAAAGTCAATATATACACACAGACGCACTGTACAGTCATACAACTGTGCACACATGTAAGCGTGTCCAGTTTTCTCAGTGGTATCACAGGTTACAGTCTGTCTGTCTCTCGCTCTCACACACACAAACAGAAACAAACTGGGGAGCTGAAGGGGGCAGTGGCTGGTGCCGGTACTCCTACAATTATAAATGTGACAGCTAGGGTGCTCTTCTTCTTCTTCTTCTTGGTGTTTTATGAGGCCCAGTCAGGTTATCTGGCTGCCAAAGGGAACTGTGGATAGGCAAGTCCTCTTGTAAAGCTTTTTTTTTTTTTTTTTTTTACATTTTCCTTTAGTCCTTTTATCAGAGTGGCTGTGTGCAGACAAAGAGAGAGAAAAGTTCAAGTTTAAACTGTTTGCCTAATTAGTTTATATTGAATAGAGACAAAATCAACAATGAATGTAAGGTAGCGAGATATATTCTTGTCTGAATAGTGCAGAAAAAGAGAACTATGGTTGTGAGTTTGGCTGAGAGCCAGTACTTTGGCAAAAAACTGGTACAAAAATTGTTATAAACACAAGATAGGTGAGCATGTTTAAACTTTAGAAATGTTTGATAAAAGGAATTATTATGAAAATGTAACAATTACAACTTGATGCCTTTGCAATGATGGATGTTACAGTATTAAACTTTCCAAACTACAACAAAATAAAAAATTTAGTACAAAGCTTATTATCAGTTAGAAAGTAAAAATAAGTAGTAGACCAAAAAGCCAGTGTTGGTCATAAAAACTGGAGGGGTGAAGACATAATAGATTGATTGTATTTTAATTAGTCTCTGACTTACCTGGTAAGACACACATAATGAAGGATGTAGGGAAAAGGAGCAACAAAGCCAAAGGGAGAGGCCCAATGCCCACAATGGAATGAAAGTTTAATTAAATAAATAAAAGGTACATTTATAAAACACTAATCGAAAGACTGACAATGAAAAGGAAGAAAAAAGATTGTAAATTTTACCATTAGGACTCGGCGCTTCTAGCTTTCATCATCTGAGACATGGGGTTTAGCAATGGCCATCTCCTCCTTGCTATTTGCAATCATCTTACATTTCTATAAAAACAGACAAAAACACATTAATTACTTTGTACTGGCGCTGATACGTTATGCATATATACATCCAAATATTTACTCACTCTTAATTTTTCTTTCATTCAACAATATTTCTATCAAACATATACATATAGGATACAATCATTCTTGACCAATCCTTTACCTCAGTAAGCTCCTTGATGGTGTGTATGTTGGCCTGCTGCGTGACCTTCCTCTTTGCTTCCTCAATGTGGTCCAGGTTAAGGGTTGGTGTTGGGGGAGCGAGGCACGGGGGAGGCTTGTTAGTAATGGTGGGAAGTGGGGCAAGGGGGGGCATGGCTGCCAGGGCACCCATGTTGGTCAAGGCAGCTGTCATGGTAGCTGCCGTCATACTTGCCATAGCGGCACTCATGGTGATGTTTGACATGCTGGGCATCCCCGGAATATTGGACATACCCAATGGACCCATGTTGGGCATATTTGGCATGTTGGGCATCCCCATGCCCATTGGGAGTGGTAAAGGCAGAGGTAAGGAGAGGGGGGTAGGAGATGGAGTCGGTAGAGGGAGCTGGAGGATGGCTTTTGGCCTGAGACTCTCAGGAATGGGAACCCCCGCCTTAGCACACATGGCAGCAGCGTTAGCCTTAGCTATCTCCAGCAGCTGGTCCTTCTCTGAGGAAAGGGACGGCGGAAGAGATGCAAAGAGGAGGGGTAATGCAAAGGAAGGGAAATAAGGCAAGATTAAGCACAAGAACAGCCGAAAGCATACAAATCTAAAAACTAAATAAAGTGCAATTGTGGAGTAATGATCCATAAATATAGGACCACAATTGTCAATAGTTAGCTGTTTATATTATTATCATAGGTTACTGTCCAATTGTTTTACCCAGTTCAGTGAGGCGTGGAGGAGTCTTGCTGGTGCTGCGCCGTGTCCGGGACCCCGAGCGACGCTGTTTGCGAAGGATAAGAACTGGAGAGTGGCTAGGTTCCCTCTTCCACCTGTCCCGTCTATCAAATGAACGACTACGGAAAACCGGACGCCTCCCTCGACCCCTAGATCTTGACCTGCGTCTACGATCGGTGGAGCGAGACCTAGATCGCCTGCTTCTGTCCCCTGACCTGGACCTTTTCTTCCGGCCTGTGGAGCGGCTGTTGGATCGCTTGCTCCTGTCTGTGGACTTGGACCTTCTCCTCCCTCGAGCGTTGGGTGAACGGGTTCGGGATCGCCTTTTGCGTGCTGGACTGCGAGACTTGGACCGGCGGATTCTGTTTCGTGACTTGGAGCCTGGGCGCTTATGCCGTGCTGCGGAGCGCGAGCGTGACCGCCGCCGCCGGGCAGGAGATTTAGACCGTCGCTTCTTCTTTTGTGATGGAGAGACAGATTCTCTTCTCCTCAAAGAAGACTTGGACCTGAGGAAAGTTAAATGATAAGTCAGATGAATTACACAACACTGCAACTTAATTAAGCAGTCAATACAGCATTATGTGAACATTGGGTCTGCCAATTTGGTAACTGCCATGCATGTCATGGATTATTTTACATTTAATACCTTTAAGATTTTTGATTTAATTTAATGCTCTTTACGGAACCTGAGCATTCCTGATTCAGAGTGTAGGATGGGTGCAAACACAGACTAAAACAACAAACCTGGATTGCTTCCTTCTAGATATAGATTTGGAAGTTGATCGTCTGGGCGATGAAGTTGAGCGCGAATGTTTCCTGCGATTTATCGGCGACGGTGACTTGGACAACTGCTTCTTCTGCACTTCTGGAGATATTGAAACTGAGAAGCTTCTCTGGCGTTGAGTTGTCATTTTTACTGGAGAAGAAGAATCCTCTTCTTCATCTGAGCCTTCTGAACAATCTGACCCATCTGCGTTGGGCTCCTGGGAACCAGACCTGGACACATCTTGTTCATTGGAGGGGTCATGGTTGGGAGAAAGCTGCTCCTGCAATTTCTCTGAGGGGCTCTCAGCTTGGGGGCTGGGGACAGCTGCTGAGGGCACGGGTTTCCAACCACCTGCATGACACATGTTAAATGATATGGCATTAAGACGCGTTAGGACTTTTTACTTCCATTTATCCCCAATAATTCACTAATATTCTCCACTTAGCTAATTGCACAACAAAGGACATTGACTAGCAATTCTAATCAGCGAGAGAAGTTAAGGAAGAAGAGTGGCTTGTCACTGAAATCTAGTGAAAAATGCTGGCGATGTACGAGTGAAGATTCCCTTTTGTTTGTGAAAATATAAGCAGAAACCATTGGTAATTGTGCACATGGTTAAATAATAGGAACAAAATCGTTTTAGTTATGTTAGTTTGCATACAATCAGGCAATGAAAAGAGGCTGACCTGCTGTGGCTGGAGGTCCTCCACTTTCTTCCTCGGTCTCCTCTGCCTTAGGAGAAATAGGAATATTAACTTTAACAGGAGAGGAATTTGTTGATTTAGCTGGGGAGGAGCTGTCAGATCGCCCATCACTTGACTCAGACCTGGACCTAGACCTGTTCAAGCCTGGAGAGATAGATTTGGATTTTGAGATTCTCACAGTCTTTTTCGGAGATTTGGACCTCATCTTGCCAGGTAGTGGTGAGTGTGACTTTGACCGGTGCCTTCGAGACAACGAGCGGGATTTGGAGCGTTTCCTAGACCTTGGAGAACGGCTTCTCTTGGCAAGGGATCGAGAGTGCCTTCTGACTGGTGACTTGGATTTAGACCACCGGCGGGAGGGAGGGGTTCTGGATTTGGTTCGTTTGCGAGGACTCTTGGATCTGGAGCGCCGGCCGCTGCGCTTAAGAACCACAACGGAACGTGAACGAGTCCGCCGGCTCTTGCGGATTGATCGGGAGCGTGAGCGACGGGATCTGGGGGGTGGTGACTTTCTACGTCGAGACAAGGAACGACTCCTTGAGCGCCTACCTCCTGCACGTCTCGCTGGTGTCCGTGATCTGGAGCGACGAAGAGGACGTCTGGATCTAGAACATGACCGTGAACGCCTGCCAACTGCTCCACCACGTCTGGGTGAGCGGGTCCTGGAGCTCCTTGTGCCTCCACGGGAACGTGACTCTGACCTTCGACTTCTTCTGGGAGATCGAGATATAGAGGGGGACCGACGGCCACCACGTTTAGGAGATCGTGACACCCTTCTTTTAGGAGAGAGGGAACTTTTGCGTCGCTTTGGGGAAATAGACACCGAATTTCTCCGTCGCTTAGGAGACTTGGACTTCCTTGGAGAATTTAACACTTTCTTCTTGGGGGTGAGGGAGCGAGAGGTGGACCGGTACTGACAGCTAGCTCTCTTTGGAGACTTTGGCAATGGGGAGAGCGACTTCCTTCTTGATTTAGGGGACTGAGAGTGGGACACCTGCTGACTCTTTAGAGGAGTTGTAGACCGTTTCTCCTTTGAGTTTGAGCTGAAATGGGGTCTTGACTGACCACCAGACTGCTGCCTAATGGGACTAGGTGTTGGTGAATGACTATGACTTGACCCAGACCTCTTTATGTCTAAGCCCTTGGAAGGGGAAGGAGACCTGGACCTAGATGTATCGTGTTCCTTGACTTTTGCTTGAGCTGAGCTGGCCTGATCTTTTGGGCTTGGGTCATCTTGTGGGGCAGCACCTTCCTGTTTTGGGATGATGTCAGGCAGTTCCTGGGCATGGCTTAATGCACCATCCCCATGACTACCATCTGTCAATGACTGTATTTTCTCATCCTGGTCTTCTGACCCATTGTTGTTACTGCCCTTCCCTCCAGTTGGGGACACATCCATATTTGTAATCTCCTCTGTCTTCACTCCAAGTAATTCAGGTTTCTGCATGAGCATAGGAGCCCCCTTCTCCTCCCCTCGTTTGCTTTTTGAACCCAGTTTGGATACTGGTTCTTGCAGGTCAGATGATGCAGCTGGAGAGTATTTTCCATCACCTGCTCCTTTGCCTCCTTCACCTTCAGACTCAGAACCTGAAGCTGAGCTGCTTTCAGACTGGGAGTGAGATGGGGATATCTTTTCCTGCTTTTCATCTTTCTTCTTCTTCTTCTTCTTCTTCTTGGAAGCATGCCTTTTGTGTTTTTTAGATTTTGCATCTCCCTCCATTTCCACACGATCTGAGAGGATAAATATATATATTTTTAATCAAATATCAAGGGAATTAAGCCTGTAATTTCAAAGAAAAGTGAATAAAGTTCGTTTGTAAGGATCTCCCACCTGTAAATACACTCCGTTTACTATCCTCTTTCAGGCCAGCAGTGTCTCCAGCTCCTGTAGCAGCTGCAAGTCTAGCACTGCAAACACAAGGAATGCTTACAAAATGTCCTCATTTAGAACACAATTTAAGTTCTCAATACAAAGAAATACATGACCAACATTTCAATTTGGGTGAGTAACAGAATCTTATTAAAATAAGCATAACCACTCTACAGCATGTAGTGGCATTTCACAGACAAACACCTTAATTTTGATTTCAAACCATATTCTATACAATTACAGATTATGATGTGATAAAAGTTGTGAGAGATGAAATTTTGACTATAAAATAGACTAGAAAGCATGATTAGATGATGCAAAAAATGTCCTTACTTTTACATATCTTACAATTTTAGATGTAGGGTTGGGTACCGAAATCACCGGACCGAATCACAACTCAGATTTCGGTGCCTCATTTCGGTTGCAGAGCTATGTACGTAAATAGTTGAGGTGCTTAGAGGCAACATAAAAAACACCCCACATGCCTAGTTAACATTACACTTCACTTAACCCTGTTGGCAACACACTCTTTACGTGGCTCTTTTTTTATTGCACTGGTATCGGATCAGTACTCGGTATTGGGCAATGCACAAAGTCAATGGATCTGAAAGGGAAAATGGTATCCAAACATCTCTACTGAAAAAATCTACCAAGTCCCAGACCACATTATTTTGGTTTACTCGTGGTATTTTCCTACCTGGCTCTGGTGTTCCGGACAGGTTTTGCTGGAGGTTGTGGTTCTACATCAGACTCAGCACCAGATTCTGAACTGCTCTCCTTTTCCCCCTTTCTCTTTCTCTTCTTCTTCTTGCTCTTGTGTTTTCTGTGCTTCTTGTTTTTCTTATGGTATGGCTCATTCCCTTCCTTGGCATTCATGTCATCTTTCTCAGGCACCTCATCCTCACCTGCACAGGGCAGCCAGTATTTAAGATTACACAAGTATTTGGCAAATCCGTAACATGTACAATTACGAACGCTGCCAGTGTAGGTTATTGCAAAAATACATTTGAAGAGTTGTGACCTGCAATAAGAGAAACGAAAAATCAAAAATATAATGACAAAGATTTCTTTGTGTACTATCCATCACTCACCTGATGGGATGTCCACTGCACATTCCATTGTGCCGCTGTCCCCAATTTTGCTAAAGACCCTCTTAATGTCACTGGTTTGCTGCTCCCTCACTTAACACTGGAGAGGGAAACAGGGGCACTGTTACGCAAGCAACAAAGACCAACAAATGAAGTTGCACGTGGCAAACAATAAATATTAGAAAAAGTTAACAACACTCCGTACAACAGTACCAACTACATAATGACAATCATCACGATTTATTGCAAGTCTGTTGTATGCTGTATAGGACCCCTCTGTGATTAAAACCAAAAGTAGTGACTTAACCCAAGAAGGATAAAATTTGAAGCTTATGTTTTCCCCTTTTTTTACTGTAATGAGGTGCAGATAAATAAAAATATTGAAGCAAACATGGTATCATCAGTGTACTCCTAATCCCTTTTGTGTCCCTGGCAAACCAGCTCTCATTTACATTCATTAATCCCATTTATAGAAGAACGTGAAATGAATACCGATATCAGAAGAAGATCTTCTGGCCATTGCTGTGTCATCACAGAGAGTTCTTTTTTTCTGGTCGGCAACAACTTGACTGTTTGGCTAGCAAACTATAACAGCTTGTGTCCATCTGTGTTTTTATTAAGTCTACAGTATGCCATCGCTGACAAGATTACTGAGAGGATAACAGTGGATGATTACCTTTGGCTTTTATAATCTGCAAACACGCTTTACATTTAGTTTTTAGTATCCAATCATTAAATATTTTAATAAGTTAATGAGAGGTCCTTGTGAATAGTGGCATCTGTCTAATAGATGAGCTATCTTAAATAAAGGAATAGATTCCTAGCATCTACATCACAAAAAACAGAGGTGTAATAAACACAACACTCTTTCATAACTTAAATATAGGATCACTCCTAGTATGAGCAAATACGCATCCATACAAACAATGAAAACAGACAACCAAAACGGCTGCATTTCCTGCAATGATTTCAACACTAGTGAGGCTGGATGGCGAATGTTAACAAAGTGATATCGAAATAACGTTTATCGAGGTCTAACTGAAAAGCTTGGTAGCCATTCCATTTTTAAAAAAGGTCAGTACTTCCTTTCACCCAAAAGAATCACATGCTAAGTATGCTATGCCATGCTAAAGCTAACCATCGGACGAATGGCCGCCAAAATGTAATTTCAGGTTTCCTGTAACGTTGATAAAGTTCGACCCTCTGTCGGTGCAATATGTCACAGTGTTTGAATACACATAGATACACTTCACACGTTGGCTAAAGGAGACGTGTCCAGCAGAAGCACACTGGAATAAAAGTTCAAAGCAACAACTGATAATTCATTGACACGTTAGATAACGCTGGACACCGACGGGCCTGCACTGCTACAGCTAGCCTTAACATCTACTCGCGGATCAGCCCGGCGGGCACCAGCTCTCGTGTTATGTTGAGTCGATGTATCCGTGAGCTCGTGGTTTATCTGTAAAACGGCTCCATTAGAAGCTCAGTACTCTGCACACGTACCAGTTACACGACGTGCGAGCTACAGGAGCTACACACTTGCACGCCGCGGGCCTCGGCGGCGCTTCGCTGCCAACTCTTTCAACCAGCTAGTTCTGCTCAGACGTTTAGCTGCTACTTCTCTCGTCAAAGCAGGTCCGTTCGCCCGTCGAGGCTGTTGATTCTAAAGCGTCTACTTACCCCGTGTGTGTTCGGCGGCTGCGGTTCCTTCGAGGAGAATGCCAGATGCCAGCGGTCCAACATGTGCGGGACCAAACAATCGCTGAGTATGCTAACCGTTCACGTTAGCGACCGAGCTGATCCGCCATGATGGGAAAAGATTACCCAACATGCAGCGCTGCGCGGTTTGAATGGCGGCGTCACGGATCTCCTAGGCAACTCCACTCAATGGGATCAACCGAGGCAAACTGGAGGACCAGCAACCGACCAATTGGCTCTACTCCGGTTGGTTGTTGTACATTATTTCAATTCTTATTTCGTGCAGTGTTTGATGCACATGGAGCTTTATGCAATGGACATGCAATTCACATATACATTCCATAAACATCTACAAGTACCTAATTAGTGGGCCCTAATTACTGTGTATGTACTTTCTGCTCTTTTTACAATCACTTGAAATCAAAAGAAAAATAAAGAAGCCCGCCCTGCTCATTTACAAAGATTCTCTGATCTTTGTAAATGAAAATCTCTGATGACAGAGTACTGTACTGGGATGAAGTATCAACAGAGTACATACGTATTGTGATAACTTGCCCGCTAAAGATTTTGCAATACAAAATTAGAACATGGGTTTTCCTTCTAAGACAGTGATGTCCCGAAGATACAGTAGCAATTGGAAGTTTTAATTTTCCCTCCACTTATCCAGAGTCAGCATGATAATAAATGCCTTAGGACAGACCTCTTTTATGTATTCATACTCTGAAGTTATGTCAAACAGTGATACTAGGATATCCTTTCTTATCTGTTAAGTGTCAATGGGATTAGATAAGAAATTGAGCAAAAACAGCAAGTAAACTAAGATATGTTAAGTGGCCATCTTTTTAAAGCTTTTTTCTGAGAGGAGGCCAACAGTCTTGGAAAAATGAAAAACTCTGGCCTACACAGTTAACGACCTCGTCAACTGTTTGGATATGGCATTCATAATTTTGGTCTTTGCCTTGAGTGGTTTTCTTTCTCGTCAATATTTGTGAATGTGGTGCTTTTATTCTGAAAAAGGTGGGCCGGAAGTCAGTTCTGTCAGTTTCCCTCAGACGACAGTGAGCGGGGCTGTTCCCTCGACACGTCTATTTGTTTACTTGTTAAGTCTTGAGTTGTTGGGAGACATGAACAAAAGGTTTAACATCAACCTGGACGATTCTGCTTTCACGAAAGAGAGGACACCGGTTTGTATTTGACCAGAATTTAACGCTAACTTCGTACGGCTGACGATTAGCTAGCTAACTAACACCACCTTGCAAGCTGGTAACTGCAAGTTTCAAAATCAAGTTCCCCGCTGTTCCTTCAACTCGGCAACACAGTGTTTATAGTGATTGACAATTCTCACGCGAGCGTTTCCGTGTAATTGTCTTGCAGCCCAAGCCGCAGTTTCTGTCTTCTTCCAAAGGACAAGTCACCTCGACCTCCTCCTCCTCCTCCTCCTCCTCTGTATCCCCAGCCAAGCCTGCTCCCGGGTCCGTGGACCAGCCCTGGTCCTATGCAGAATATGTCGTGGCCGCTCAGAGAGAGGCCCCCCTCGAACTGCCCCGGAGCGACGGTGCGGGGGTTACCGGTCTGAAACCGACCGAGTCCGGCTCGGCATCATCCGCCACCGGGAGATGTGAGACCGTTCAGGACAGCGCTGAGGGCACCGACGGTGGACCGGAAGGGGTTCGGAGGAGCGAGGGGACCCGGGTGGTCGGCGCAGACCAGAGAGAGGGAGCCTGTCCGAGGTCAGACGCAGGCCTCGGCCTGGGCCCTAAACCGGTGGGGTCTGGGAGCAGCATCGTTGTCAGTCCCCGACAGGTACTCCCCAGGATGTATGCTTATTTTATGAGTTTTTAAAAAAAAAATCATGCAACAGCAGATGTTCGGTTTACACAGCCTGTATCCCTGGGGCTGGGCGATATGGCCAAAACAATGTTAACATGATGAAAACACATTTCACAAGGGTCGGCATCAATGCTTGTCACAATAAATGCCAATCCTTCATTTCTTCCAAGGTTAAAGTTTGACATCTGCGTCTGAGAGAAAGCTGAAGGAATCAGACAGTGAAATGTGGTTTTAAACTTCCTAATGGGCAGAAGATGATAAACGCCCGCTTGAGAAGCCAAACATTTGCCAATTCTGAGGTAGAACATTCAAAACACTTATTTCTTGTACCTTCTGACTGCGCTTGCACAAAGCACATGCATTATATCGATGGATAAAATATATTGAACTAGATATTTTAAATCAAATAGCAATGATTACTGTCATATTTTTATTGCCCAGCCCTAATTTATCCATCAATGTAGTTATTCTCCAAACCTGCCACTTCCCATGGAGAGTCAGGCGATGTCATATCTGGAAAGAAATAAAAGTGTATTCAGGTTTTGTTAGTTGTTGTGCAAAACTTCTCATCATTGTGTTTGTGTACACAGAGAGGGAATCCCATTCTGAAGTTCGTGAGGAGTGTCCCGTGGGAGTTCGCAGAGGTTGTACCAGACTACGTGTTGGGACATACGACATGTGCTCTCTTCCTCAGGTGGGGTCTTGTTCCTCAAGAACAGTGTGTACGTCTATGTGTGATATCAAGGCTGTGTGTTTTGTTAGTATATATTTTTTAACATATTTTTTAACATTTCTCTCTCGCTGTGTGGTTTGTTTTGGGGCTGGCTCAAAGTCTGAGGTATCACAACCTCAACCCAAACTATATACACGACCGTTTGAAGCAGCTCGGGCAGACATTCACCCTACGTGTTTTACTGGTGCAAGTAGACGTGGTAAGTGAAAATAAGTTTTGCGACACTCACCTTTACATTAGGGATTTTATACATCAATCAACAATTGTGAAAGTGCTACGTTTTACCAAAAAATGTAGTGTTTTAACTCCTTAAGGTAATATTTTTGCTTGGATGCTACATATCAAATCGCTAAAAATGCAGATATTTAAGCAATTATTCAAAAAAAATCAAACATGGCCTGTAATGTAAGCCACCCATTCTCAACATAGCTCCTATGTATCTTGTCTAAATTTAATCCGTTTTGTTTATAGTGGCGTATTTGAAGTGTGACCTGCAGCTGGATGCTGTTTCGGGTCGGTGTGTAGGAAAATATAACTAGCAGAATCGACAGGTCTTCTGTATACACACTATAAAAAAAAACAATTGGTTCAAAAACACATTTCAGGACGTCTCTATTTGCAACAAATCTACCGCTCCCAAGTTCCATTTATGAAGCTTGAAGTATTGATGTAGTTTTTCTCACTGGCATTGGTTTATCATCACAGAAGGATCCTCATCACGCATTGAAGGAGCTGGCTCGCATCTGCATCATGGCTGACTGCACTCTCATCTTGGCTTGGAGGTAAGACCTGCAACATATTGCCAACAGGACTGATATTTTCTTTGTACAGGACACAGATAGAAAAAGGTGTGCTGAGAAACTGCTTCGAATACATTCACTTTGTGTTTGAAATGATGAGAATGATAGTGTAAGTTAAAGATGAGACATTTCTGTTTTTTGAATTTGTTGTGTAATTTAGGTTTGTTAATTTTAGTTTGCCTTTAATTCTGCAGCAGTCATATGAATGAAATGTGTTGGTATATTTGGGCCAGGTGGAAAAATACCAGCTAGCATGTCATTTTCTATTGGTAAGCTAGCATTGTGCTTTGCAAATAAACAATTTAAATATTCCTAATGTTGTCTTCTTGTTGATTTAACAGTCCAGAGGAGGCAGGGCGTTACCTAGAAACCTATAAGTCATACGAAAAGAAACCAGCAGATTTACTAAAGGAGCAGGTTGAAAAAGACTATCTGTCAAAGGTAGGTCCATTCACCCATTTAAACCTCTGTAACTGTTTTCAACGTGATAATGTGGCCAGTTTGGAAAAAAAAACATTTAGGATATTTGAATGTGACTGACTGAATATGATGCAGTCACATAGACATGTTGAGTAAAACAATCTGCCGACGTCTTGCATTGTTTTTTTTGTCCTTGAACAGTTAAATGCTTATTGGATTTTGATGTTTGTTTCATGTTTTTATGTCTCACGTCTTCAGGTTACAGACTGCCTGACCACTGTTAAGTCTGTAAACAAGACCGATGCCATCACCTTACTGTCCACTTTTTCGGTGAGTGCCACTGAACGCAGAACAGTGTTTTCCATCCATAAGCTTCTCTGCACAGATCTTCCTCAGATTGTTTCAATCCTATATCTGGTGTATATTCACAGGGTGATTTGATTTTGATGTGTTCTCTGAGTTCATCTTTTCCTACTTAGATCTAAGATACATTAGATCCATTTAGTGATGTTTTCAGAGGGAATGATTTGGGCTTTTTTTAGAATCAGTACTGATCACTTTATTTCCCAACCATTATATGGCTGGGGTTATATTGATCAGTATGTCCGTCCATCTGTAATTTTTTGATTTTCAAGAGCAGAACTTCAAAAACAGTTGGATTTTTTTTTCTGGAAGAGAAGAGGATCCTTTTGCCACGGGATATGTGCTTTCCTGATTACTCTTGTTTTTTTTACAGTCTATAGAAGGAATCATCAGTGCATCTAAGGAAGACCTGGTTCTCTGTCCAGGCCTTGGGCCACAAAAAGTAAGTAAAAATAGTAAAATATCAAGGAAGGATATAACCACACAGGGTGGATAGAAGATCTGTGGAATTAATGCATTGACGCCTTTGATTCGCAGGCGAGACGACTCCACGATGTGCTGCACAAGCCCTTCCTCAAGTCAAAGACAAAAGACAGCTGAAGCCTCTGTGACACTGTGTGACATGCACCGGTCATCACGTTGAACAGATTTACAGGAGAACTTCACTGAAAACTACATACTGAGAATCAAGGATCGTTTTAAGTTTTTAAAATGTGAACTTTTTATGTGTTTTTTGGAGATATGGAATAAATTAAATTTTTAAAAAAATTGAAAATAGATATTTTTTATATCTATACTATAAACTGTGCCCTAATTCTTTGTCAAATAATTACAATCCGATGAAGCTCTCTGTTTTGTGTTGAGTAAGTTAAATAAATCATCATCCAGCAACTCGTGAAGGCAACTCGGTCTGGCGTCCAAACAGGAAGTGTTTGTGGCACTCAAAATAACAGCCATCAACAATTTGTCTTTCCATCTGATTTTTCCATCCGTTTGATTTTTCATAGGTGGATAGATTATGAGACGATGGGTCCCTGGGCACGAAAATGTAAAAATTAGTCCCCTGGATTTGTATCGAATAGCTACAGAGACATGACAGTTATTCTCTTTTTGGTCGTCGTATTGTCTCCTTGTGGCTGTTCTGTCTCTCTTGAGGGACATTTTGATGTCTCTTTGTGGTCATTGTGCATCTTTATGTTGTCATTTTGAGTCCATTTGTAGTCGTTCCACTGACTTCCCGATGAGAAATGTTAACAGAGTCTCTTTGCCTGGGGCCCGTGCCCAGTAAACCCATTCAGTAATCTGTCCATACAAATAAGTCAATTACCATTCAAATATCATGAAATGTGCATAACTCAATCAATTCATGCTAGAGAAAAAAAACCATAGTGTTCTAAGCCTACAAGTTTTCAAAATGACAATTTTTTTTTGACATATACTATAATTAAATGATTGAGGAATGTGGTAAATCAGAGAAATGTTATGTCATTTACATATAATACACCATTGTCAAGTTTGCCAATAGATCAGATATAACGTTTACTGAACATTAGTGAATATATACTCCCATCTGCTGGACAGAGAGTGAACGATGTGATGCAGTGTATATGTCAACCTGTGCTACTGTAGGTATATGGTGTGTGTGGAGGTGAGCTCCACAGCGGAGTACACCAGACAGCTGGTGAAGCAGAATGACTGTGTGTTTACGGTGCTCCAGGGGCGAGATGAAGAGATGGAGCTGCTGTGTTACGATGCCCATAACTGCCTGCTTGCAATTCTGACCCAAGCTGATACTTTTATGATCACCAATAAGATATGGTGTGAACGTTTTTGCCTTCCGGATGCTTCATGTCAGTATCAATACCGGCTCCTAACTTGCTCTTTCACTCATTGCTCTGTGGAGAACGGTAACTGTTCTTCTTTGTCTCTCCCCTCTGGTCTAGTTTGGGGTCATGGTGGGGTCAGTCCTGCTGGCTGAGGGAAGGGCGGTGTGATGTGGCCCTCACCCTGGTGCCATGTCAGGCCAACAGCAATCACACAGAGAAAATGGCCTTCTGGGATCGTTCCTATGGCCCGGACCTCACCCCTCTTCGGTAATGTTCCGTGAGCATCACCCTGATTTTGTTCAACTCTCTAGGTCACAATGTTGACAACTCAGGTTTGCAGTTCAAGCCAGACCTGTGTCGACCACACATTAAGTAAAATTAAAAACCCAGTGTGATCGGCATCAGTCACAAAATGACAACATTTTGGGAGAAAAAAAAACTGTGAACCAATGGAAGGGTCAACATCTCACTCCCTTCATTTGTCTTGACATTCTTGAAATATTATTATGGTTCATGATGTTTCGATAAAAAAATTTCCCACAATACACAATGATGATTAATTAATTACACACTCAATTTTTTCACACCATAATATCATACCTTTTAAATGTATATATCATTATGCACATAGCCATTGTGTTTTCAGAATAGCTCCATGTGACTGATCTACCAGCACCTCAGGCAGCAACTAACCAGCATCTGTATGCTTCTGTAAGTCAGTGATAATGGTGATTATATTTCCTCATGTCAAATCGCAGAAGCCAGAATGAGGAAGCATAATTATGAATTATGAAGACACTATCTCCAATTTCTAGCTATTTCCTCTTTTTTCTCATGGCCTTCATCAGTGGATACAGTTTGCCTAGTTTTCAAGTTATTTGGTACTAATAGAACAGATGGGAGAACAGAAAGTGACATTTAAAACACCAGGACTTGAGACAAACTTTGTTTAATGACATGTACGTACCAAATTCAAGAAAAGCGGTTCGGTGAAGAGGAGCAGTGGTCAAAGCACCGGGCCAAACTGACAGTGACCAAGACTGGGATGTGTGGGATGAAACTGTGGCCTCGTTGGTTATCGTTAACTTAAATCGCATCTGTCGAAATTCAGGCAGGATCACAATCTTTGCTGCTCACCGACACTTCTGATTATGTATATACTACACTACATATGTTCAAATTTACTTTAGCATTAAGTCATAGAGACTCATAACTGCTTGAGATCTATTTAATTGCTTTGGGTGTGCTAAAATTCATCTGTGTAGGCCTTTGGCACAACAGGAAATGTTTTTAAAAAAGCCAAGTTCAGCCACCTGATTGAGCCAAACGACTAGCGGCTTAACGCTTCCTGGCAGCACATTAACTCGCTCGGCAAGTCAAACATCCGACTGTAACGTGTTTCCACATTCTAAACTAATCCACCCCTCTACATTTTTGTTTTTTTTTGAAGAATGTGGTTTCATTTCTCAGGAAATGAATGGTAAGTTTCCGTTTCTGTGGAAAGGTAAAAAAATCAGTGACAAACCGAGTACCTATCTTTTTGTGTGTGTCCATAGGTTGGGACAAAGTGAGGGGTGACAGACTCTCGTCGTCTGTGAGGCTGAGGGTCAGTGAGGCGTCAGCTGCGAGCTGAAATGAGGTGCGACCTTCAGGCTTTGAATGAACAGCGGAGCATCTATGTAACTTCTACTTAAATGCCTTTGGGGCTTAGTGGGGAAAATGGATTTATAGAAGACAGAGTTGTGTTGTCTTTGGTTTACAGCAGAAAACTAAATACATGTTCTGAACAAGTATTTCTGCCCTAAGGTGAAACGAAAGAAATATCCACCACACTGTTTACTTTTTTAACATTTTTTATTCCATGTGCATAGTGTTCCACGATAGACGTTTACTATTAATGGGTGCAAGACCTTTACATGCCAATAGACTGGATTTATTAAACTTTTTCCCACGACAAAAGATTAAAGTGAACAATGCATGCTTAGACAAATGATATTGATACAAACGTTTATTAGCCTCATGAGCTAAAAAATTCCGCAGTGAAAAAACACTGAAGTGCTTAAATTCTTCCTGATAAAATGAATTATTCTAAATAAAATAACTGTGCAAACAACATACTAATGTTGATAATAACCCATATTCTTTTGGGAGTGCAAATTTGGTCAAACATAACTTTCCATTTGTTTCAGGTTCTTTTTGTTTTCTTATGACATTAATATGACACCTTTGTCCTGCATTTGCTTTTTTTGTGCCGTGGCAGAACTGTTATAAGACATTTCTTAATTAAAGACCATTTTTGAGTTTTTGGAAGCACTACTCTTGGTCATGGCTCTGTTTTTATCTTCGCTTTAGATCTGGAGCGTGTGTTGACCTCTGAGGATAAAGGCTGAGTGGGTAAGGATTCAGGAGGAGGAGGCGGCCTGGAGACCGGAACAAACTGGGGAGGTTTTACCACTTTGCCTTTCACCGCCTTGCTTTTATCCTTTTTCTGCCTCAAGTGTCTCTCACAGTGGGCCACAAAGGTGTCCAGCTTGACAAAGGTCTTGTTGCACACTTTGCAGTGGTAAGGCCGCTGTCCCTTCTTGAGGCGGATGTGCAGCCTGATGTATGATGACCGAACAAAGGTGCGGCAGCAGACGCCGCACTTTAGATCCTCTGTGGCACATGGTGTGTTCTGGGGTTGGGTCAGTTCTGCAGCAGACACGGGTTGGGCCTCCCCAGAGGACTCTTGAGCCTTGTGAGCGAGCAGGAGACCCACAGACCGAAAACCCTTGCCACACTGTTCACAATTGTACGGCCGCTCCCCCGTGTGGACACGGACGTGTGCCATGAGTCCGGCCTTCTGAGTGAACGACTTGGCACAGTAGGTGCACTTGAAGGGCTTCTCACCCGTGTGGAGCCGGCGGTGAGTCTTCAGATGTGAGGCACGTCCGAAGGTCTTGCCACACTCGGGACATTTAAAAGGCCGGTCCCCGCTGTGGATTATCTTGTGCGCCATCAGGTGGGAGGCCTGGTGGAAGTACTTGCCACAGGTGCTGCATTGGAACTTCCTCTCTTTGCTGTGGGAGGTGAGGTGAAGGGTCAGGTGGGCGGAGGAGATGAAGGTTTTGCTGCACAGCCCGCAGCTGTGAGGGTCCAGGCGCGTGTGCCGGTGCGGCCGCCGGCCATTGGAGAGGCTGGCGCCCACCTGGCAAGACGGACACCTGGACGCTTCCTCGCCGGGAGGGGCCGACGTGCTGGTCGAATCGGGGTCAGGCTTCAGTGGGGTGAAGCTGCATCCACAGTCTGAGCAGTGCTCAGTCTTCTTCTGGCCTTTATCACTGGACTTATCCAACATGGTGCTCTCTACGACCACAGCGGCAGCGCAGGGGCTCTACAGGGACATCTGAAAGAAATGAAACACGTTGACTGTTACAGTGATGGAGCTGAGAGCAGGAGAGGCCCAGTGCAGAGCAGAGCACTGTGCACCTCTCTGCTCCTCAGAAGCCTGTCAGCTCTGTTGCTATTAAAGTAAACGCTAGGTCACGATGTACAATTCAAAGTAGAGAGGTTCCAAAACATATTTAAAACCCGATCTGATTACGTAAAAACGGCCCAAACACTCATTCGACATCCAAATCTGAAAAAGTCCGGATGTACACGGCCTCACTGAGCGACCAATCAGCTGCGCTGCAGGCCGCGCTTCGCCCCAGAACAACGAGGTTACTCGAGGAGGCGAGTGGCAATAGCAGATCGGTTTCAAATACATATATACATATCTACATACCGTGTTCAACCCTCTCACTGACCCGTGCGTTTCTCGAGAGCGCTTGTCCACCGAGTGCAGTTAAATGTCACGGCGGCCCCAGCTCGTCGCGTCACGTCGCGTCGTGTCGGGTTCCGAGTCTCGCAGCGAGGAGCCTTCCCCCGCCGGGTTGTCTGACAGGAGCAGGCTGCAGCAGCATCTAGCGAGCGGCGGAGTAACTGTCCCACACTGACACACAGTCATGACCGTGGGGTCGGTGAGCAGAGGCGCAGACGCACGACGTCCAAAGACCAAGCAGACAACTGCGACTCATCCCGGACGGAGGGGTTGCCATGGCGATCCCAGATCCGTTTTAAAAAAAACAACAACAACAACAACAACCCACGTGTGCAGGACGAAGTGATGCAGTTCAGTGGTTGATAATAAACCTTTAGTATTATTATTATTATTATTATTATGGTTGTGATTGTCTCTCTCGATCGTCCCCGTCAACGGACATGACATGACATGACATGACATGACATGACATGACAGGACTCGTCCCGCTGTCCGGGATCAGTTTCGTTTCAGCGAGGCAGTCCGACGAAACGACCACTGGGTCTCACACCCTTCTGCCCCGGGCTCCTTCCGAGCTCAAGTTCAGTTTCGTTTCGCACCAAAGCGTCTGTGCCGCTGAAAGCGAAGAGAGACGCGTCCGGCAGGGAGCGTCCGGCAGGGAGCGTATAAAGGGCCACGCCAGGGATGAAACGTCCTTCTTCCCTTCCAACTGATGCGACCCGTCGACCGACATGCTCCAGGTACTGTGGGCTTTTCTTTTCGTTTCTTCTTTTTCTAACTTTCTAGATTAAACCCCGTCGGTGATTGTTTAATAGAATGTCAATGGAAACTTGGCGTAAAACAGTTCATACTATGGGAAACTAGAGATACTGGGGTCTATGAGGGGAAAGAATGCAAGAGAAATAAGGAAATCATTTTTCATTTTTTCAATTGTAATTTGAACTTGAATCTTACTCTTGTAGTAATTGTTCTATAGTGGTTCATTTGTTTTTATTCTCTTTATTGCTCTGCATCCATTTAGCCCATTTCCTTATTTGATGTGGGGTTATTCCAGTTTCCACTTGGTGAGCCTTGGGGTGAGGCAGCCAAATCAAAATCTGACCTTTCAGATGCGGAGCATCTTAGTTAAAGCCTAAATTGAGTAAATGGTCCAGTAAAATGTTGTTCTGCCTATATGACTCGGGTCCCTGCTCGCCCCACCTGCAGAGTGAGTGGTGTGTTGTGGGGAACATATACACATTGGAACAGTTTCAGCCTTACAGATTGGAAAAAACTAAAAGATCAATGCTCATGTTAACTTTGAGTCCAGGGCTCTTGAGAGCAGCGTTGCCAATTTCATCCACAAGAAGCAGTGTGAGTCAGCAAAATTACATGAAACCAGAAACCCCCTTCAAATGTTAAGATGGGTTGTATCAAAGAGCTGGTTTTCCGAGAGGCAAAGTGAAACGACTTCTACCTGTGTTTACAAATGTTACAGACATGAAGATCTTAATTTCGTCAGAAAACAGATCTAAAGTCTGTCTGTGTAAGGACAGACGATGAATTGGCTGTTCTGGTATTAAATATACATGCCTGAACACAGAGAAGTAAATACATACACTGGCAAAAAACAATAAAAACACATTATTAATAGTGCCTTTTCCACATGTGTATCAATTCACGGATACTTTTGTCATGCACACGGCATCGCAAACAAGGTAAGAAAACACATTTTTCAGGTGACAGATGCAGAAATGTTGAAATTCCAGTTCAAATTGTGTAAATCTGTGTTAATAAGGCAATAAATACAAAGATCTGTCTTTAGTAAGTTTTCATTCTAAATGGACTCAGAGCACAAGGGGATCAGCTTCGTCTGTGTGTGGTTCCTGTATACGTGAATGAGCATGTAAGGGAGGGCCTGTCATAGAAAACAGCTTGTGTTTCGTGAGGACCTGTTCCTGGAAGCAGCCGAGACTGCACCACAGATTTCCTCTTGCTCAGCAAATGACAGTCACTCCAGTCAGCACATCCCATCACTACCTGATACTTTTTTGTATCATTTTGATTTGAAAAATACTTTTTTCCATTCATCACAAATGTAAAAAAAGATTTCCTACTAAATTAGTTAGCAAGACTAAGTCAAAATATAGCGTTTGACTGGAATGTGTATGGTCAATGTGCAAAATTGAGGAAGTAGATGAACAAAAACTGCGGAACTTTCAAAGTCGAGTATCTCAAGCCTGCTCAGAAAGTGGCCAATGTTGCCAGATGATGTAATGCACGAGCTACTGTATTCATGATATCATCGTGTTGCATTTCCTCTCTGCCCCGTGTCAGCCAGATTCAGCCCTTCATCTGTTCACTTCTCTCCTGCTCTAGTCTGTGCTCATATATATATACAGTGTTGAGCACGGCTGAAATTTCCAATCATTTATATGTTTCTCAGTCTCTGTTGTCAGAAAACAGAACTACTGTGAGAAATAGTGAGTGTGTGAAACTTGGCCCGTTAAAGTAACATGTTAACCAGCGGTCACCTCCGAGCTGTTTCCAAGTGGCTGCTCTGCATCGCTATACATACTTATTTTATAGCTACAGCATCGTCTGACAAAATCACAAGACACAAGTTCAATTCTACTGTGCTGTGATTTGAGCTACAATTCATTGTTTAAAAAAGAAAAAGCAGGTAAATGCTAATTCGTTATCGACTTATCGCAAGATCCATGAATATGAACTCAATAATTTTTATTGACCTCAATAACAGCCATCGTTTGTTGACAAAAGAATGAATGTCAACAACAGTTCAGCAAAGTCTCGCTGCTTCTGTTCTCTCATCTGTTCTCGTCGTATGATTTATCAATTACTGGTTTGGTCTGTAAAATATCAGAAAATATAGATTTCTTAGTATTTTTCTAAAGGCATCATGTCTTCAAATTGCTTGTTTTGTCTGAGGCCTAAACGCAAGTCTAAACTTAGAAAAACATAACGACCAACAGGCCTGTACTGAAAGCTCGCTGTTCTTAAAATGACGATAATATTGTTTATCGCAATCATTTTGTCGGACAATATATCGTGCAACAAAATTGAGTTATTGTGACAGGCCTAAATCTTGCAACAAAGTCGGTAGATTGGCAACACTGTTGGAGGCTGTGTGGCAGCATGGAGGGTGACCCCCCCATGAACTTGGGAACAATCAAAATGTGGTCATTAGAGAAGATCAGTAGCCCTCCAAAATTGTACTTGCAAGCAAGCAAGAAAACTATCACCAGGAATTGGCTCAAGGTAAACACCCCCAAAACAAATATGGCAAAGTTGAACTATTTTTTGAGAAAAAAATGTATTTGAAAAGAACTGAAAAAGATGGAACAGTTATAGATGTGACACTGCCAAAATTATTGATTTAATGGCTGTTCAAAATCCTTGTGTATGAATATTCAGATGCCACCAGACAGCCAAAACATTAATATTCTTTTTAGTTTTTATGTATTTCCTTTTTTTTTTCTTTCTGTTTTTCTGTTTTTCTGTTTTCTCTGTTTTTCTGTTTCTGTTTGTTTGTGTACCTTATTAAACTAGGCCCTACTGTCTTACTTTTTCATGTGGATGCTGATTGTGTTGTTGTTATTACAATCTTGTGAAAATTCAATAAAAACTTAAATATAAAAACTGTGAGCGCAGATCCAGTTCAAAAGAGCATCGGCCAATGGGGAAACTCCAATGCTTGGCCAGTCGGCCGACATTTGCATTAACAGAGCTGGCACCACAGTTGTGGTCCATCCATCAGTAATGCATGATAATGTATGGAGAAAAAAAAAGTGTTAAAAGAAAGATTCAGTGGTACTGATGTGCTCAGGCCTCATTGCTTTTATGTTAATTCAAAATTATTGCCAGTGATCTGCGCGGATCTCATTTGACTTTGATGTGGACTCAATGATCTGATTGTCTTCCAGCCTCCAGCACAGACAGGATGATGAGTCTGAAGACAAAGAGAAAAGCTCGGTGAGTGAGTTTCACCTGTGTCTGCTTTAACTGTGACGCACTGACCCATTACAGTCAGAGGGGGTGGGGCACCTTTAGTTTCCCTCTCGGGATTTCGAGGTCAATGAACAAACATGCGGTTTTGAAGCAGAGTTGAGAAACAATGTCTGAGTTATTAATTTCTTCAGAGACGTATTAAAATAATGTTATCCTTAGCCCCAGGACTGCCAAGACTGTCTATTGCCCAGAATACATAGTTTTGTAAACTTGCCATTTATAATATGAATCCAAGGAAACACCAACAGCAGCAATAATTTTCAAGTAAAGCACTTTGACTATATACGGCTACACACATATATGACAAATATGCAGTATGTGTTGGTCAAATCTAACTCATAACTCCATTCTTCAGACTCCAGGTGGATTCACCACATGTTGATATGATTTTTAATCCTGTCTCTTTAATGCTGCTGCTGTTTAGGACGTCCTTTGGGGCAACGGCTCCGCCCTTCATCGACTACCTGAAAGATATTCTAGGGAGATATCCAGACGGTGGACAAATTCTGAAGGTTGGTATGGCGCTCATTTGTCAAATGCTGGTTATAATAGATAACATTGCATGTTTTTTTTTTATTAATACACAACCCATTAATAGCATTATACCTTAGACCATGCTTACACACACTTGTCTGTTTCACATGCTGATTCTGCTTACATTCGTACACACGGGTGAATTTACTTGCTTTACTTTACTGACATTCTGGATAAATATTATGAACTCACAGTGGTAGACGCTTTTGGTCAGACTACACCCCCTCCTGGGGAAACCTAGACATGTGCACATCACAGTACTCGCTGTTCTCTCTCCTCTCGTCTATTTTCTTTCAGTCAGCTGAGGTGCTGAATTGGATTTCATTAGATTCCTCCTCTGTACTGAATCAACCGATAACTTCACTTAACTTTTCTTACAGTAGATAGTAAGTGACTGATTTGAAGCCCCACACGCCCAAACAGGCGTTTGCAGTTTCTCTGGCCGATTAGCTGGAAATTACAGGATGTCACCAAGCTCTATGTTTGTACTAACGAGAATGATAAAGTGGTGGACTAAGGGTATGCAGGGGTTTTAACCATCTTGTTTTTTTTGATTTTTTGAGCTTGCCACAGGAACGTTGGAATCCTTGACTGTTCGCTCTGTTCATGGTCAGGTGTGTCGTTGTTTTTTGTCAACAGGAGCTGATTCAAAATGCAGACGATGCTCGAGCCACAGAAGTGGTTTTCATCCACGATGAGAGAAGCTACGGGACCGAGAGCCTTTGGACTGACGAACTGGGAAAATACCAAGGTATGTTGAATCTCTATAAAGATCTTTTTTTAATCTTTATAATAAGAGGCTGTTTTCTGGTGATATTGAGAGCAAGGAGAAACGGAATTGCCTTACAGTACATCTTCTGTTTACCTCAGCATTTGTACCTCCGTTTGTGCTGGGATGGACTTCAATATAAGCAGATCATTGATGCATTAACATAATGTCATAAGCACTTTTCCTTGTCATTTCTTTTGCAAAGGTCCTGCTCTCTATGCCTACAACAATGCCGCGTTCACGGACGCCGACTGGGAGGGAATTCAGAGGGCAGGGAGGAGTGACAAGCGCAATGACCCGGACAAAGTCGGGAGGTTTGGAATCGGCTTCAACTCTGTTTACCACACAACAGGTACATCTATGTACAGTTACCAAAAACTTACCTAATAGTATGATTATTAGACTAATGTAAGTATTAGTCCACATAGAGAATGTGTGTAGCAGATTAATGGCACAATATCTTTCATTTCATTTACAGATGTGCCAAGTATATTCAGTTCAGTTCACCTTGGCTTGATGGACCCCCAAGAAAAAATATTTGGAGAGAGAAATGGAGGTTTCCTGTGGTCTTTGGATGACCCGGAACACCAAGAAGCTCTGATGATCATGCATGATCAGTTCCAGCCCTTTCGTGATGTGGTTTCACTTGTTAGCGAACGGAAGTGGTCAGAAGTTGTCCTGGAGGATCAGTTCTTTGATGGCACAATTTTCAGATTCCCTTTGCGCAATGAGGCATCCGAAATTTCCGATAATCTGTATGACTCTGACAGGGTGGTTGAGCTTTTCAGTAGCTTCATTGCAGACGCAGACTTGAGCCTCCTGTTCCTCAAAAATGTGACCTCTGTGTCATTGGTACACATTGACGTGCATGGCACCGTTAACACCAGACTTAAGGTGCAGTCCTCATTCCCCACAAATGACGTTTTGGAGTCAAACGACGCGTCAGTCACTGAGGCATCGACGAGGTTCAAAGTGATAACCCTCCACTCAGATGTCCACAAAGAAACAAAGTGGCTTGTGACAACGTGTACCATGAGAGAAGGCAACGTAGACGATCTTGATTCACTCGCAAAAAAGTTGAGCTTTTCCCCTCAAGTTGACCTGGCGTTCCCTTGTGGTGAGCAGAGAGACTGCAGGGAGACCAGACTGAGCTGCTTTCTCCCCCTCCCAAACAACGAGTCCAACAAGACAGGACTTCCGGTTTATGTCAACGCATGCTTTGGTCTCTCAGACAACAGACGACTCATCAAGTGGCGAGAGGAAGACCAGAAACACGATGAACATGCTGTATGGAATGAACTGCTGATGAAGGAGGTGCTCCCACGGGCATATCTCACCCTCATTCAAGATGCCATCAAACTTGCCCAACAGTCTGTTCTTCCCGTCCGCTCCGTGTACGATTTGTGGCCAGATATTGCCCGGATACAGCGCAAAGACAAATGGTATGCCATTGCTCTGGATGTTCTCAGTCACTTGTTCAAACAGAATGTGGCTGTCCTCTCTCTTGCAAAAGATGAACGAAAGTTTATCACTGCGTCAGAAGCCGTGTTCCCCTGTAACGGTCCAACGAGCCCAGAAATGTTGGCCGCCATTCAAAGGACTTTGGTTTCCTGTGGAGAAAATCTCGTCACGTTACCAGGAAGCGTTGCAAGAGCTATAAATGAGGCTTGTCCATACATCAGCACCCTGAAACACGTGACTCCAGCTTTCGTAAAGGACATCCTCCGCAGGATTGGCGTGCATGACATCTCTAAAGACGACAGACTCCGTCTCTTGGAGTACATTTTGAGTGATGGAGAATACGGAGAACTTGAGGGTCTTCAGCTGCTTCCGCTCAACGATGGCTCCTTCAGGTCTTTCACCAACAGAGAGGAGGACACTGCTTTAATCGACAGCAATGAATTTCCGAGGTAAAGTATATTTGTAATAAAATACAGTATTTATATGAATTATCTGTGTGTGTGTGTGTGTGTGTTAGACTTTTGATGATTCTGAAGCCAAGACCGGGTACTGATCCGAAAAACGCCCAAAATCTCAATACAGGACGGTTAAATTGTGATGTTGCGGTTGGGCCCTTTAATTGATCACCAAATTTTTGTTCTATTTAAAATGAGGGCAATCTGTATAATTGTACACATGATACAAATTTTTGCACGACTGCGGTTACTTCATCACGTCATCGCCATCTGCCCACTGCAGAGTCACGCTGACCACCGCGTCACCAAACAAAGATCTCTAGCTTTATGCTTTGGGCTGGTGCTTTATTGTTGGGCTGTGTGCAGCGCTCTTTGCCCAAAGTGATGTCCAATTGTCCTTGTCTTTGTTACATGACCACTGAAAACACTTCTCTTTTGTGCAGATCTTTGCTGCCGTGCTGCAAACACCTCTTCATCCCAGACGATCTCAGTCCAACCTGCATCACCCACCTGAGTGAACTGGCCAGAAAAAGTAAGGATGTCATTTTATAGAACACAGTGATTAAAACGTAGATTGCGTCGTGTCATCTGTATGTTTTCACACTATGTCTGCATATTTTTAAACATATTTTTTCAAACGCCTGTTTCAGATTTATACAAGGTCATTAACATTGGTGCGGACCATGTGGCTGAATATACAAGGAGGTATTTGCCACAGGACTGGCAGCAGACGACGACGGGACTTGTTGCCTGGAACATCGGCAGCAGTCAACATCCACCTTTGGAGTGGCTTCAAGAATTCTGGAAATTTCTCAGCACTCACTTCAAAGAGTTAAGTCGTTTCACTGGAATACCATTAATACCAGTCAGCCCACTGTCTGTCAGTCAGGTTGTATCACTGGCACAACTACAGCAGAACACATCCCTCATTTCTCAGAAACGCAAAATGATTAGCCTGCCAGATCAGATAGCTCAGTTGGTGAACAAAGCCAGTGGCACAGTGGTGAGAGGAAACGAGTGGCTCCAGCACGTAGACCTAGACTCGTATGTGCTGTGCCCATCTCCGAGGAGCGTTGTGAAAGTGTTGGTGAATTTAGATTCCCAGCATCTCATCGGAGAAGTCAAGTCGGCCTCTCACACAGCACGAGAAGAACTGAAAGATTATCTCTCTCGTCTGGATTCCCTCTCGAGGTGTGAGAAAGATTTACTCTCAAAGTTACCTCTTTTTCAGACCATGAAAGGAGTGTATTCTGCAGCTCAATCAAAACAGGCTTTGCTTTTAACTTCTGGTTTAACAGTACCAACAGAGCTCCCTATGCCTGATTCAGTTGTACAGTGTGCCACTGAGGCCGATCACAGATTGTTACGGCTGCTCAAAGTTAATCTGTTACACACAGCTGAAGCAGTCAATCTCCTCATTGACTGTATTCAGAAGGGCTCTTGCAGCAAAGAAGAAACTGAGAAAATCATGACTTGGATTTTACAGCATGGAAATGTCCTTTTCTCTCAGAATCAGACCTTGAAACGCAGATGTAAGGACCTCGGCTTCATTGAAGTGAATGGAGAGCTGAAAAAGGCCTCAAGCTTTTTCGACCCAAGAATTCAAAATTTTACAGTCATTTTTGAGTCACACTTCTTCCCCCCGCGTCCGTACACTCACACAGAGCAAATGCTTGAAAGCCTAACAGATCTTGGATTGCTGTGTAAAGAGGTAGACGTGTCACCTCAGCATTTGTTGCATGCCGCCACACTGATCGACAAAATGCATGTTGAATCTCAAGCTGAGGCTCAGAAAAGAGCTCAGGTGCTCTTGAAAATGTTGGATGCCAATGATCTACTGTCCAAGTTTTCGAGCGAGCAGCTCAAACGCCTAAAAATGCTAAAATGGGTCCCATGTGATCAACCTGGCAATGACCAACATCAGGGAAGTTGTTTCTTCTGCCCAGATGAAATAAGACATTCTGCGTTCAAGGACATTGTTGGACATGTAATGCCTCTGGTGGGAGACCTCAGTGACAGAGTGAGCAACAAACTTGGTCTCAAAGGCCGACCCCCACCTGAAAAAGTGATGGAGAATTTATCAGTCTTGACATCCAAAGCACAGGAAATGAACGATCCTGACACAGATGTGGATTTCAAGACGGAGCTGCGTAGCATTTACAGACACATGCAAGATTACATCTCTGAATTTGCACCAATGATAAATGAGGACACACGCTGGCTTTGGAGCCACAACAAGTTTGTTTCACCAAAGGATCTGGTTCTCGACTACCCACATAATCTAGACCTGAGCTCTTACATTGGGAAGGTGCCAAGTGAATTTCTGTCATACAAGAAGTTGCTCCGGAATTCAGGCCTGAGGACACTGATTTCAGATGGAGAAGTAATTGGCATTCTTCATTCTATCCAGCAAAATATTGAAGGAAGGCAAGAGCCATTTGCAAGTTCCTCCGAGGTAAAAGTGTCAATAGAGATTCTTAACTGGCTGTGGAGAGAGAAGAAGGCAGTTAAGGATGACATCCCGGTACCAGTCATCTTAGAGGGTGAGCAATATACGCTGAAACCAAGGTCAACAGCAGTCTTCTGTGATGTGAGCAAAGGTGGGTTGAAAGAGCTCAAGTGCAGCCTGGAGGAAGTTCATGTCATACATGATGAAATCCCAAAAGCAACGGCTGAGTGGTTAAACATCCAGTTTCTCAGCACTTTCATCCTCAATCCAGAGTTAGTGGGGATAGAACAGTGTGGACAATCTGAGCCAATAACAACAAGGATTAAAAACATTCTTAAGGAATATGATGAAGAAAGTGACATCTTCAAAGAGCTCATTCAAAATGCAGAAGATGCTGGAGCAGAGGTCTGTAAATTCTTGGTGGATTTCAGAGTACACAAAGATGCTCCTGAAAGTCTCATTGACCCCAACATGGCACTGTGTCAAGGACCTTGTCTCTGGGCTTTTAATAATGAGCAGTTCACAGTTGAGGACTGGGAAAATATTGTCAGAGTCGGCTCTGCCTCGAAAGAAAACAAGGTGGAAAAAATTGGAAAGTTCGGACTTGGATTCAATACTGTGTATCATGTGACAGATGTTCCCTCCATCCTTAGTGGCAACAGTCTCCTCATATTTGATCCAAATGTAACTCACCTCAAAAAGCACATCAAGCACAAAACAAATCCTGGAATCAAACTGGATCTCTCTCAGCAGCATCTTTTTCACTGCTTCCCTGGTCAGTTTGGACCGTATGAACGCATCTTTGATTGTAATTTCAGCAGACAAAGTCCCCCTGAACCCTTTCCAGGTACTCTGATCAAACTACCTTTCCGAACTGAGGAAGAGGCTCTCAAGTCAGAAATAAGCACGAAAGTGTATCACAAACACAACATCATCACTTTTCAACAGCACTTAACTAAGAATTCGCAAACCCACCTGCTTTTTCTGAAGAAAGTCAATGCATTGTCTCTACAAAGTGTCCCTCACATTGTATCAACTCCGCCAAGAGACGATGAAATAGAAACCGTCCTCACCATCTCCAAAACCACCGTGAGTGCAATGACGATTCCCGATGAAGCCTGTGTGTCGAAGCAACGTCAAGCTGAGGAATCATTGATGAAACTTGATGGAAAATGTAAAGAGGTCATTGACTCCAGCACAGCCAACGTTGTCCAGATCACCAGTCAGCAGTCGGGTGTAACTGAAGTACAGTCCTGGCTCCTGTACAACTGCTTTGGGACACGTGAGTCTTTGAAAATGGCCCTTCAAGGAAACAAGAAAGCCAAGTTCTTTTTGCCCATTGGGGGCATTGCTGTACCGTTGCAAAATAATCCCAAAACCGGGAAACTGACCTCATTACAAACGGATCTCGTTGGACAGGCATTTTCCTTCCTTCCTCTTTCCATTCACACAGGTCTTCCAGTTAATGTCAATGGTACTTTTGCTGTGACGAGCAACAGAAAAGGCCTGTGGGAGAGTGGGGTGAAAAATGACTGGAACAAAGCTCTCCTCCGGGATCCGGTAGTGACAGCATATGTCACGACACTCTTGACACTAAGGAAGATGTCTGAAAACAAGCAACTTGAAGATTACTGTTACCACACCTTTTGGCCCGACAGAGAGAAAGTGAGTGAAACCTTCAAGCCCTTGGTGGATGCGTTTTACTCCACCATTGCCCAGCAATCCATTGGTCCAGAGCTCTTTAGTGATGGAGACCATTGGTGCTCAATGAACACTGCCATATTTCTACATGAGAGCATTGAAGAGGATAAGGAGATCAGTGCACTTGCAGTGCAGGTGTGCAAGAAATATGCAAAACCACAAAACAATGTTGTTCATCTTCCACTGTGGATGAAAAACAGCTTCAAACAGGCAGGCCTGGAAAAGGCTTTACAGGACAGAACATGGAACTGGGAGAGGTTTTACCAAGAAGTGGTGTTTAACAACCTTGGTACGATTGAACCTGTGAGCAGAGATTCTCTTGTGCTCCATGCTATTGACCTTCATGTCAAAGAAATTGACAATCTACTGGTCTGTTACCCATGCATCCCCACAACAGACGGACGGCTGCAGTATATCGAGAAACTTGTGAATCCATCAGGGAGAGTGGCCTCACTTTTTGAACCAGAAGAGGGACGTTTGCTTGGTGGGACAAAAAAAGATTTTTGCTCCCCCGAAAGGATTAAGCGCTTGCTGGAACTTGGAATGGCCAGCGATTATCTCCCATTGAAAGAAATCACAGAAAAAGCAGGCTCAATCACCAAAACCTGGAGCACCGACAGAAAGAAAGCATATGGGCAGTTGAAATGCCTTCTTGAAGTCATGAAATATCACATGAACGACACAGACTCCCTCCAGTGGGAAACACTGAGGATGACTGAATTTCTTCCAGCGTTGTCACCCGGTGATATGAAAATGGAAATAAATGTAACACTTCGAAGGCCCACTGATGTTTTCAGTGACAAATGCCCCCTACTTGTGAACATGACACAACCCGTGCTGGATCATACCAATCTGAATATACACAACACTGATCCGGTCCTACAGATTTTGGGAGTTCGTGACAGTCCAAGGCCAGAGACAGTGCTTCAGCAGCTTCAAGAAACATGCAAGCAATCCCAATCCACTGACAGACCTGTGTTTCACAAAATAGCATTCGAGTGCTACAAGTTTCTGGATCAGTGGCTCAGCGATTCTGGGGATCCCGCTTTTATTTCACAGAGCGCACATTCATTCCCTTTCATTCTTGTTGGCAGTACATTTGTAAATGTGAACTGTGTGGCTGAAAATGAACAGTTTGAAGCAAAACCCTACCTCCACATGCTACCACCTGCCTTCACGAGTTTCAAGAAACTCTGGGAAAGCATAGGTGTTGAAAAAAAATACACAGTCAGTCAGTTTGAAACTGTCCTCCAGGATTTGCACCATCGACATGGAAAGAAGCCCCTGCCAGAGAAGGATCTATCAATGTGCCGCACAATTTTAAACAAGGGGATATATGAGGCCAAAGAGAAAACAACAGGTGACTGTCTGATACCCAATGAACATGGCATTTTACAACCTGCAAGTGAGTTGTTTTACAATGACAGTCCATGGATGCCAGTGGTTTCTGGTGTCACGTTATGCCACGAGGATATCTCACGTGCTATGGCTTGCTACTTTGGAATAAAAACAACCAGGCATCACACTTTACAAAGCCACATAGCTGAGAACATTTCCCCATTTGCATTTGAATTTGCACAGCAGGAGCAACTAACAGTTCGAATCAAAAACATCATTTCAGCCTATCCATCAAAGAAGGATATTCTTAAAGAGTTAATCCAAAATGCTGACGATGCAGAGGCCACAGAAATTCACTTTGTGTGGGACAAACGACAGCATGGCAAAGAGAAAACATTTGGGGACAAGTGGAACCATCTGCAGGGCTCAGCGCTGTGTGTGTTCAACAACAAGGTGTTTTCTGACGTTGACCTGGCTGGCATTCAGCAGCTGGGAGAAGGAGGAAAGCACAACTCTCCAGGGAAGACAGGGAAATATGGTGTCGGGTTCAACTCTGTTTACCATTTGACTGATTGCCCCTCAATCCTCACTGGAGATGAATTTCTGTGCATTTCTGATCCCAATCAAAAATACATTGAACATCATTCAGGCAAACCACTTGTTGGTATTGGCTACAAACTAGCTGACAAATTCAAGGAAATGTACGTGGACGTCTACAAATCCTTTCTTCCAGAACAGTTTCCCCTTAAAGATGGCACCATGTTCAGATTACCTCTGAGGATGGGTACTATGGCAAACGGCTCTAAAATATCAGAGCAGGGAGTCACGGACCGTGACATGGAAGAGCTGTGCTCTGCCCTCTCTGAAGATCCTGAAGGATTGATTCTCTTTCTGAAAAACATCCGCAAAATAAAAGTCCATGAAATCAACGCATGTTCAGGAGAACTCAAGACCGTCTTTGGGGTTGACAAAAGTGTGCCGCAGACGAGCAGAGAAAAAGAGGATGCGTTTGTTAACCTTCAACAACAAGCACTACAATCTGACCAACCAGCGACACCGCACAAGGCGATTTATGAAACCACGATTTCAACCTCAGATAAAAGACAAAGTAAATGGATCATTGCACAACAGTTTGGCTCATTCAAAAACAGTGATGGAAGAGAAGCAACAATTCCAAACAAACTTCCCCAAGCAGCAGTAGCGGCACGTATACAAAGTTTGGGCACAAGCTCAAAGTACGGATGTACGAATGATGCTTGTAAGGATTTTAAAGGAGAAGCCTTTTGTTCACTGCCTTTGCCAGGAACGACTGGACTGCCGGTGCATGTTAATGCAAACTTTGAGGTAGATTCTTCAAGGAGAAACCTTTGGAAAGAGGATGGGCAAAGTCTGAAAACTAAGTGGAATGAATCGTTGAATCAGAGAGTCATTGCCCCACTGTATGCAGACCTCCTTCATTACATCAGCCAAAGCATTGAAAAGAAAAAAGTCTCTGTTTCATGTATTGAGTCATGCTTCAATAATTCGTACTTGTGTTTTTGGCCAACTGCATCCAAAGATGTCAATCAGCACTGGCATGAAATGATACACGAAGTTTACAGATCAATCAAAGAAAGAGGCCTTCACGTGATTCCAGTGATGAGGAGCTCAACATGTGTACTCGCAGGCCGACCACTTAAGCAATACTCTTTTGACTGGTGTGACATGAGAGAAACTGAGGCAACAAAGGCACTTTACCTGTCAAAGTCGACAGACTCAGAAAATTATGAGATCAGCCTTGTTTTGGAAGATCTTGGAATGAAATTGGTCCCTACTTCAACTAAAATGAAAGAAGTTTGGGAAAACTTCAAATCCATTGGTGTTGAGCTGAAGCGTGTGCATCCTTCAACTGTACGGACCTTCCTGAAAGAAAAACCTCTCAATGACCCAACTCAAACAGATGAAGCATTACCTCTGCCCATAACTTCCACTCTGATCAGAGATGAGAGGAGGTGTTCAGAGCTCTTGAGATTCTGCTTAAAAGATCCTTCCCTAAAAAAAAAGGTTTCGGGGGAAAATTCCCGTTTACTCGATGGGCTTCCACTTCTTCTCACAGGAGATAAAGTTCTGAGAATGTTTAACTCCAGATCTCCCAAGCTGGTATCAGGATATCAAGGCCTGTTCCTTGACTGCAAGGACCAATTTGCAGACTTTCGGACCAACTTAGAGCACATGGATGTTCTACAAAGATTTAACCTGGTCAAAAATCTGACAGTTCACTGTGCAGCGGAATATCTGAAGCCATTAATCCAGCATCATCTTCAAAGCTGTGAAGTTGATTCACACAGTGGTCTCCATGTCCCGAACCAGGCAATGTTGACGTGGTTGAACTCACTTTGGAGGTTCTTGGAAAGTCAAATTAAACCTACAGCTGCTAGTGGTGACGAACAGTCTGTGACATTCAGTGATGTGCGGCAGCTTTTCAATGACTGCTCTATTTTACCTGTTGTGTGTCCACGGCTAAACAACAAGCACCTCCTGCAAACGATGAAAGACATGCCCAGTGTGATTCAATTTGCCTCTGACAGGAACATATCAGGCATCCTAATCAAACTTGGTTTCATGAGGCTCGACAATGTATTCTTCTATGACATGCTTTTCGATAGACAGACACATTTGTTTCTGCAGCCTGAACTCATGGATGTGAATGATACAAGCTCTGTGCTGGACCAGGTTTATAACATCAACCACTCTGAGTTTTCCCTGCTCTCCCCTGAAGACAAAAGAGAGCTCCAGAACTCCCTGCAGTCCGGAGTATCCAAAGCCAAAGACAGTCAAGACTATCAGAGAAAGCTCAAGTCTTTGCCATTATTTGAAACAATATGTGGGAAAACAGTGAGGATCGATGGACCTAAGGAGGTATTTGTCCTCAAAATCACACATTTGAGCACTTTCCCAGATTTGTTCACCCTGCCCGACAGCGACAACATCTTCCTCAAAGACAGTCCCGAGAACTGCTCTCTGTCACAATCCCTGAGCATCAAAATCCTGACTGATATGGAGTATTTCATGAGGTTCATTCTGCCTGTTGCACACAAACTCACAGAGCGCCAGCTGCTCCACTGCTTCAAGCTCTTACTGTCACTGCAAGATGATTGCAAATATTCACAGTACAAGGAAAAGATCATCTCCTCAATGAAGAGAGTGAAATTCATTCGCAATTCCCAAGGCAAATTGGACACGGCATCATACTACTTTGATGACTGCATGGAGCTGTACAAGAAAATGTTGCCCCAAGAGAGATTTGTGCCTGTGACCTTTTGGACTGAGTGTGGTTACGAAAATCAAATAAAAGCAAATCAGCTGCTCAGAGAGCTCGGGATGAAGCATGTTGTATCAAAAGATGAGATAATAGCGTTTGCATACCAGTTAGAATCAGAAGCAAAAGGGAACTCTCCGCTTCAAGAGTTGAAAGAGAAATCATTGCTACTTTTCAAAACAGCCTTAGAAAAAGGGTGTAACAACGAAAATGAAGAGGAAAAGTTGCTGGAGAGCATTGCCGACATCAAGTTCATTTTTCCTGTGACAATTCGAAAAGAACTGTGCAACTATCACCAACCATTTGCCGCTGAGAGAACTGCTGTTAAAATCAGGAGCTCCCTGATGGATATCAATCGCAGCCATCAAGACTTAATTTGGTCTTCAATGCCTATTATCCATTTACCAGTTTATCAGACAGAGGAGCTGCTGCAAATGATGAAAGATGCAGGTGCTCATGACCAACCACCAACACAGTGTGTAACCAGCAACATCAGCAACATCTGTCGGTCTCCCTGTAAAACTGACGAGTTGATTAAAACCCGCGCTCGTGTGTTTCGAAGTTCCTACACCTACCTACATGAAAAAGGGTTTGAAGAACAGCCACTGGCTGGTCTTCCTATTGTGTTGGTTGAAAATGATAAAGAACTTGTGAGGACTGATGAAGTGTCTCTCTCACTCCGCGACGACCAAGAGTTCAGACCATATTTGTACAAAATTCGTCCGAAAGATCTCTGTTTCATGGACTTCTTCAAGAAAATAGGCGTAAAGAAGGAACCAACTGCAGTGCAGTATTGTAATGTTCTGGCAGCAGTTTATGCCGACACTTGTGAAAAAACGACACTCAACCCAAACCAACTTAAAACTGTGAAACGCGCTGTTCAGCAGTTGTTTGGGTTAATCAAAGCTCAAGAGAACCAGTCCTTTCCTGATGAGGTGGAGTCTTTGCATCTTCCTGCAGTAGATGGTAAATTATACCCGTCATGCACATTGTACTACAACGACACAACGTTTGAGCCCAAAAGGTTAGAAGAGGCATTGGAGAACAAGTTCTTGATGCTCGAGAAACTCAGTGAATATCATTTGGGCAGTGACATCTATGGGCATCATCGGCTGCTGAAAATGCTGCCTCAGAACTTGCAGCCAAAAATGCTGTCCCAGTTTACCGAGGAGAAAGTAGTGGAATTGCACATGCAGCTTTGTGAGTTTGAGACCGACTGCGAATTCAGTGGCTGGTTCGATAAACATCTGTCTTCATTTGCATTCAGACATGGACTTATATGTCTTATTAGATACCAGTCTAGGGGAGAAATAACACATGAAGATGCTGCTCACATGTGCGATGAGACTTTTGGCAGCATTCAGATTGTCTGCTGCAAAAACCTGGAAACAAAGCTTTGGCTGATGGAACAGCCACTAGACAGAACTACCGCTGAAACTGATGTTTTTGTCAAACGAGGGCAACGAGGGTGCATGTTTTACTTGAAACACAACGATGACATGGCTCCTAAGGTCATAACTGAAGTCAATATGACATTGACGAAGGAGATTCATGCTCTTTTAGGTGACAAATTTGAAGCAAATCACCTCCCAGTTCTTGGACAATTTCTTATGTGTGACAGTCTACAAGATATTCAGAAAACTCTGGCGAAGAATGGGATCCATGACAGTACTGAAACTAAAAGTTGCCTTTTCAAACCACCGCCCCCTGGGACAGACATACCGGAGGAATGGCTTGACTCCTTAGACATGAACATCCTCAATAACTTTGAAGAGGGGGAATATGTTGGCTACAGCACTGATAGGTATATCCATGCGGTCATTGTTGAAGAAGTGCCTGGGAACTCTGGAATATATTCGCACAGATACAAAGTAGATATTGGAGAAGATGAGCCAATCGAAGTTAGTTGTCTTGACCTGTATCAGTTTAAACGGGAAAAGAATCCAAAACGTGGGAGGACTCGCAAATCTGCTGGTACTTCTTGCATGGATGTGGAACCACTAGCAGGAGCTGTGCCGCATCATTCCGGATCATCAACTGGACCATCAACACGTCCCTCAACCCCAAGATCCTCACCAGCCTCTGTTGACGAAGCGAAACGGGAAATTGACAAATGTTTGGCAGAGATATGGACCCTTCCTGAGGAGCAGAGGCATAAAGCCATCAAGCGACTGTACCTCAGGTGGCACCCTGACAAAAATCCAGACTACCAGTTCCTCTCAACTGAGGCATTTAAATACTTGCAAAATCGCATTGAGGAGCTCAGGAACGGCAAAGGCAAAACTGAGGGCTCGTCCTACCCGAGGGGAAACTCAGATTTCAGAGACTTCTATAGCCAATGGAATCAGGAGGCCAGGGATCACAGAAATGGCCGAGAGAGATTCTCTAAAGGCTTCCATTCCTACAACTTTTGGACCCATAATGAAAATGTCCCAAGGCCTGACAGAGAGGAGGCCCAACGCTGGTGCAGACAGGCTCGCTGCGATCTCAGAGCAGCTCACACGGACTCTGGAGAGGGCAGCACAGAATGGTGTCTGTTCAAAGTCCACCAAGCAGTGGAAAAGTTGCTCATAGCTGCCGAGTATAAAAAACATGGTCAACATCCCACCATCAGCTCTATTTCAGCCCTTGCCGCGCAAGTTTCCAGCTACAACCACCAGCTGGCAGCTTTGCCTCAAATTGTGCAAAATCTGAAGATGCTTGGAGTGGACCCTAAAAAGACTCAGTATCCCAACTGCCATCCGTCTCCCCACATTCCAAACGGGCAGTTCAAATCAGAGAACGGAATGCAAGCGCTGAACAAAGCGTCTGAGCTTCTCAGTGTAGTGGAGGCATATGTGAAGTAGAGATTCAAGAGACATGTGGTGCGGGCAGTCTTTGTCTTAGGTTAAAAAAATACAGTTATCCTCATGGTGATATTTACAAATGTTACAAACAAAAAAACTTGCATGTATTTGTATAACAGAAAAAATGTAAGCATGATATGACTGTTAAGAAAATAATATTCTGAAATTAAACTGCAAGTTTGTTTTCCAATCAATATAATCGCCATATGATTTTTTAAATTGTTTTTATCAAAATGTAAAAATCAAAGGATTTTGTGCACGGTTATAAACATCTGATTACTCACGGAGGATCAGACATTGTTATAATTTCTAACTACGCTCTCGTAATCAATTGTCAATGTGGAACTTTGTTTTGAAAATGCACTTTAGTGATGACTTTAGTGATGTTAACATTTATGAATACTCTCCAGGACCAATGTAGTCACTGTACAACTTTGTTATGTTTTATTAGCCTTCATAACTACTCACTAGGGACCAATGTTAAGTAATCATTGTATGGCTGTTATGAAAGTGCAAATATATATCGTTTTTTTTTTCAATATTGTAAACATTAATGACCACTTACTGCGGATCAGTACAACTGTATGTTCTATTTAGCATTTATAACTACTTACTGAGAAACAATAAATAGTAATCACTGTATGACTGTTCTGAAAATGTATCCGTTTTTTCTCTATATTGTTAACAGTTATGGCTACTTGCAGAATATCCATTTAATCACTTCAGTTTTGTTTTGAAAATGCAAATGTAAACGATTTCTGCACAATTGTCCATTCCTTTTGGTATTATTATGCTTTTCCTTTTGAAATAAAAAATACAAGTTCAATAAAGGATGAAATGACTATTCCTGTTTTTAAATACCACGGGATGTTTTAAAAGACTTCTCAAAGGTAAAAGTATAAGAATGCGTCAATAAAAATTAGGGATTTGATAGTCATAGTTTGATGTGATATAGCTAAATCTTACACAGCATATGTCTTCTGCACCACCTGGTTTGCTTGTTTTTCAATTTTTGATTCTGTCATCTGATATTTGATGCAATATTGAGCACTGCTTATAAAAGATCATATTGCATTTAAGGCTAGAGTGATAGAAAACATTGCCGTCATAAAATATCATTATTGAACAGGATACCCAGATACTCACTGAAGACATTTCAAGTTAAAAGCACTTTTTTATTCATTAAGAAATCATGTTATGAAAATAATGACAACTAACCATATATCAGACAAATGTATCTTTTCCATATGTTAACAATAAAAGTTTGCTAGGGAGGGTGGAACATCTCGGCAGACACCAGAGCAAAACGTTTCCCCGTCTTCTCCTTGTGCTCGATGTGTGCTGTGCCCTGTCCTGGAGGTTCCTACCGTTCTTCCACACTTAAAAAAAAAGGTTTAATAGGATTCCCATCTCTCTCCCAATGTGCACACATTAGAAATCCATTTTCAAATAATTTTTGTTTGTGTGGGACAAGTTCACGTACATACCAGATTCAGTCTTTGATTTATGCTTCCTGTCATCTCCCCCATCTATTAATAATTTACACAAAACCTGTACATACTTACAGCAGGCTGCAGCCCGTTTCTGAAGGGATGCGCACGTAGAAAAAATAAGCGACGTACAATGAAGCGAATCTTTACGCAATGATGACATGAGATGTTATGATGTCACAACACTTGTCTCTTAAATGCAGCTCGCAACATTTTTCAACTTCCACTCAACCCTTTGCATCGTGAAATGAGGCTACGACATTCTGCATCAAACCCATGACAACTGCAATTTCTTCCAGTCTTTCGCTATGAAAGACATTCAACACAGCTAATGATAGGGACAGACAAGCAGGAGCTGGAATAGGCATCTGAAAAAACACTTAAGGCTTATTTCATGTCATTTGGCTGCTAACAGTGAGCAACGATTACACCGATCAGCCGCGGCATTAAAACCACTGACGGGTGAACTGGATAACAACTATTATCCCGTTATAGGCTAATGTTCTGCAGTGAAACCGCAGGTCCTGGCCTTCGTCCTGGCGTTACTTCGACAGACCACCCATCCAACCAAACGGCAAGAACAACCCCCTGCAATGTGAAGGACAATGTGGCTCCACAAAGAAGAAAAACATTTCAAAAAAGCCCAAGGCTTTGATGCAGCCTCCAAACTCCCCAGATCCCGATTCGATCAAGCATGTAGGATCAGCCCCAAAACAACCCCCAGCCCCAAAGGATCCATGGACTGTGTCCCAACACCCCAGGACACCTCCAAAGGTCCTCTGTCCATCTGGCGGCATGAGGGGGACCTACACAATTTGAGGCATGTGGTTTTAATCTTGTGGCTGATCGGTATATTCCTCCCTATGTCACAACCTCGAAAGACTGGTACTTAATATCTGCAGTCGTTCAAAGCAACATCTTTCACATCACTCATATTGCATTTTGTTCAGATCAAACACTACATTACACATTTTCCGATTTTGAACAGATCCAAGAATTAGTCAAGCCACAACATTACTTCTGAACCTTTTGTTGCCGACGGGACAAACTAAAGCGTTACTGCTGGAATGAGCAACGAATAACACTTCTTGTTCCCTTTCTAACACCGCTGCTTCACCCTGTGCTTCTTTGTTTGATGCAATGACGCGATCGGAGCTGAGCCGGAACACGAAAACCAGGTTTCACTTCAGGATGCAGCCGTAATCTGAGGGGCTGCCCCTTCGCAGATGTAATGATAATGCTGGTAGGGTAGATTTTATTTTTTTTCAAGAAAAGCATATGACCTTAATGGTACAAGAGGCTCCGTGAACATGAAACGTGTTAGAGAGGTTGTTGGAAACAGAGTTTGGTTACTGGCGTCAGTCTTGTTCTATGGCACGAGTGTATGACAAACCATAACTAATAGTCTAGTATTGTTGAGATTGACAGAGTAAAATAATTAATGGCACAGTATTGTATTAAAACTTAACCACCTGTTGTAATTCTATTACAAGTTTTGTCGTACATACAAAACTCACTTGAACAAAATGCCTGTTAAAACATTATTTGTTGAGGCAATAAAACAAAAAATCTGAGGGAGAAACAGATGTTAGGTTTGAGTCAGTTTTATATCTCTTGGAATTTCTCTCCATCTTGCTGTAAAGTTCAGCGCCCACGTTACTTTCCCCTCTGTGAGCTGACAGGAGAGGGCAGTGTGCTCTCATTCTACAACACTGACACGGGGCCCACGGCCATTACAAGCTCCATATTTTCTTTTTTTGTCCTGTGGTCTCTTGTAGTGCGATAAGAGGGGAACCCTCCTGCAGCCAGGCCCTCACATGTTGTAGGCCACGTATATGGGGTCCAGCTGGTCAGCCAGGAATCCGTCTCTGAGGTGCATGCGTTGCTTCTCCCCTCTGGAGTTGATGGGGATGACGCCGGGGTCGACCACCACCACCACCCCGACGATGAGGTAATGCTCCTCCAGGACAACGTTGGTGACCAGCGCCACCAGGTCCAGGGCCTCCTGCTCGGATCCCTCCAGCTCCACAACCACCACAAGGAGGTTGGTCCAGGTGAACACAGCGCTGGAGGGAGGATGAGGTGGTGGATGCAAAAAGGGTAGGAAATTACATTTAGAAGAAGTTAGAAGTCCGGATCCATGTTGCTACCCTCAAATATGAAACGGATAAACATGAAAATATACTCACCACTCAGCTATGCTCTTATGAGAACGGATAACGGAGGTCTCGATGTCAATCGGGTGGTACCTCATTCCCCTTAGCTCCAGAGTCTCATCAAGAGAGCCCACCACATAGAGGGCGTCATGGCGCTCTGTGACACACACACACACAAAAAAAATCAAAGTGCGTCCATCCCACACCGAGAGCAGTGAATGTGTGGAATGAAAGTTAGAAATTAGCACTGATGATTCTCACCTCCACTGGCATCGGTCAGCTCAGTGCGCCGCAGGAAGCCCAGGTAGCCCGTCCTCGCCCAGACAGTCTGGGTGTCGCCGAAGCTGAGCTTGGTGTTGAAGTGGTCGGCATGCAGCGCCTCCTCCCCATAAACCGTGTAGTAGCCTGTGGCATTGTGAGGACTGCTCACCCAGATCTGTCTCACACACACACCATTGACAAGTGTTGAGTGTTACACAGATGACCGCACAAATCCAACACACTCCCGCTCAAAGTTGTAGATCTACTAAACTAACTATGACCTCAAATGTTAACATTTTAACTCAGTGTCAAATGAAGCAGACAATTATAAGGCACCATAAAAGTAGACTTAATGGAAGACCAGATGTATTGTGAAGGGGACCTAATAAAATGACCAGAGAGTGTATATGTACAGTGAAGAGAATCAAAATCTACAAAGAAATCTCGATGAGAAAATAGGTTGCTCTAATATCTAAATATGTTGGGTCTTATTTAAATGAAATTCAAGACACCGTGTTCCTGCAACCAGAAGACCTAAGCGTGACAGCTCAAGTTCAGGTGAACATGCTGACTCTGCATCGCATCACAACCAGGTGGAACAGGTCTGCAGAGATAAAGTCATCAGACCGTGGCAGGACCTACCTCTCCCAGATGGGAGTCTCCCAGGGGCCCTTTGGTCTCTGTGTTTGCAATGATCACTTTCACCCCTGGAAGGATCTACAGCAGCAGACAGACATGACACAATTAACTGAGCCGTTTAAGCAGCAAAACCTTTTGCAGCATAAAGTGACAGTGATTAATAATAATGTTTACATGACACCGTACCTTGCCAGACTCCATCAGTGGCAGACTGTGTGGTGACCCTCTCTCAACTAGGCGAACCCTGAGGAAGATGCAAATTAAAGAACAAAATTAGCAATCTTAATATCTCCATTTTCATTTAATTTCTTGATATATGTTGAACAAAAGAGGTGTGGACTAAATAAAGGAAATTGAAAGCTAGACAAAGATCATCTCAAAGTGAAACTCTTGTGGTGACAGTGCTGCAGCGGCGCCCCCACCTGTCATGACGTAGAGCTCTCATGTCCACATAAACAGTGGTGGGGTCCGGTCCAGCAGTGCCCTGGAGAAAAACAAACACGACGATGATTCTGTACAAGTAACTCGTAGCCCCCTGACATTAATTAATGCTGTATGTTGTCTGGGTGGAGGGGAGGTGGAAGCCGCTTATGACACAAATGTTGACAAAGCGGGGGGGGGGGGGGGGGGGGGGGGGGCAGCCAGAAGCCAACCAGCAAGGCTACAGTAGTTCTGGGCCTTGGCACAACTCAACCACGTAGCCACAGACACTGTGGGGACCCGCAGATTGAAAGTCACCTGCTCTAAAATGCAGCCAGTTTATTTTCAAATTAGTGTAACAAAAGTGGGAAAATCTCCAGTGCCACTTATTAGGAGCCTACAAGAAATAATCAATTAAAGTTTATATATATATCTTCTGTAGCAAGAAAAAAAAAGACATAAATATCTGAAAACTTTGAACCGAGCATCATTTGTTTTGATTAAACGTCTGTAACTCTGCCATGCAGCAGAATTTTGATGGAATCATCTCTCAAGCACTGATTCTGGTTGACAGATATTGACTCCTTCTGCTTTGGGATTTGTCATTATTAATGCCGTTAGCCTAGTCACAACACCACACGTTTTCCTTTGCTCCTTTGCTAGTGTATAGCCAGAGCACAAGCCAGCAATGAGTCGCTGTATGGGGGGGGCATGACAAGCCAAGCAGAGGTTTCAGCAAAAGAGAGATCCAGAGATTGGTCTTCGCCATGAAACTAAAAGATGTAGGTGTGATTAAATATAAGTGCATCACTCACTACTGTCAACATGTTGACAAAACTGTGTCGGGGAGTTTGTGACGAGTGTGAAGCAGGAAAAAGCGAATAAAAGTTGAGATTAAAACTAGGTGTGGTGAATCGTTGGAAATGAAAGTAAGAATATTGGGATGGTCCAAAAAATTGACACTGCTCAATTTAGAAATCTTCCAAAAGTGGACACATCACAGCACCACTCACGATGCCAGCTCATGGTATGATGTGCAGCATGAAGCTTAAGCTGGTCTGAAAAAGTTTAAACCTCATGCAAGATAAACAAACACACACACACACACACACACACACACACACACAGACAGACAGACAGACAGACAGACAGACAGACAGAGACTCAGCTGTAGCACAATGAGGAATTAGCCACTCTTATCCCACAGTACCTGCTCAGCCAGTTTCCCTAACCTGTTGGGCTGACAGGACAGGGCAGGACAGATAAATAAAGATATATTCATGAACAAAGACACACATGCGCACACAATTCACGTACACACACACGGAAAAAAAAATCCCAGGGCCAGAGGAGGAAAGAGAAAAAGATGAGTGGTCAAACTGTGGAGCAGCTCTGTGCATCGTTCAAACGTCTTATTTCAAAGTACTAGTTGTACAAAAACTGACAAGAGCCAAAGTAAATGTAAATGATAACATCAAATTATAGAATGTAGATAAATGTCTTTATTCCTTTAGTCTTAAATAGTTGGAACCTTTTTTTAAATTTGTTAACTCTTTATATGAAACCAGATGGTAAATTAGAAAAAAAACAACTAAGTAAATTTTGTTTTGTTTTGCGATTTTCACAGATATCTTGGATGTTTATCTGAATTGTTACGTAGGAACATTTGATCATCAAATATTGATAACCTTGGACTCTGGACCTCTGCTCCTACCCAGCCACCCCTCCTCTCCTCCTCTTCCTCCTCTTCGTCCTCCGACAGCGACTTACCTGCAAACAGATCGCTACGTTCACCCTGCAGCCAAATGTAGTGCTGACGGCGCGTGGTGAAAGCCCCAAGTCTTTGAAGATCTTTGAGAAGGACTGAGTGAGCGCTATGCGGGGCCTCTCCTCTGCCACCACCATGCATGTGCGCACACAGGACAGGTTCACATTTCGCAACTTGAGATGCAAAAAAAAAAAATTTTTTAGTAATAACATAAAATTCTTCCTCAATTTGCAAGGATGATGGTTAACTAGTTAACTAGAAGCAAACCAAAGAAATGAATGGCAACATTTTCATATTGTTAGAACTTCTATTGCACATTAAACCAGAGAAATGGAGAACTGACCCGTAGTGCTTCTGTCTGTGAACCCAGGCCCTTGGTGCACATCTCCATGACCGAATACGAGCAGAAGGTGACTCGCACTTTGTACTGGCTGACTGCAGCGAGCCAGAGGGAGGCGTTGCTCTCCAGCTCCAGAGGGGGAACCAGGATCGACTGGTGGCCCGAGTACACGCTGAAAAAGGAACGGAACATGCCAACAGAGAGGCTGAGCAGCAGCACACGGACCAAAGAATCTTTGTGCCAGCCACTAACGCAGGCTCTTAAACTCTAACATTATTCATTTTGGATTTGCCAGCGTTCATGTGTTCAGTGCTGCTGGTTTACCTGCAGAGGCACCAGAGGGCAAAGCCCAGGCCGCAGTAGGGGTCCAGACAGATGGCGATCTGCCGGGAAGGGTAGAGCTCACACTGCAGCTTGATGGAGCGACACAAGGCACTGGTGGCAGCATGAGACATCTAAGAGAGACGATATGTCACACAGACACATGAATTATGTTTCACAACCAAGACTGAAATTCCACTTTAAATCACTTTGAGGTTTTGACGGATCAACAGTTTCGCATATGGACACCAAACAACCAGTCTGCACACTTTGTTTTGTATTATGCTTTTAACTATGGTAACCATATCATTGTTTTAGTCATGATTTCCACTTTCCCAGAGCACACAGTAAAAGCTATGTTGTGCCAACAGGAAGAAGAAGGCCTGTTGTGTACTCAGGTGTGTATATTGACATCTCCTGCAAAGTACCTTGACCCCAGCTAGGATGCCTGTCGTGGACACGCTGAAGTCCAGGTAAGCCAACATCTCTGGGGTCGGAGGCTTGTACATCTGGGGACTCTTCTTCCTGGGGAGGTCATCTGGGAAACGAACGGAGGGAGAAGAGTAGAGCTTTAACCGCAGTCACGTAAATCAAAGATCGCATCCCTTCTACTCTCAGAAATCTGCTCTTTGGAGGCAACACAAGAACGTAAACTGAAGATCTTAGTGTGTTTGCACGTGTGTACATTATTCACCTGTGTCCAGCACCATGGGCCAGCTCTTGATGTCCACAGCAGCAGCAGCCTCTTTGGATTTCAGCAGCTTCATTATTGCTTGGGTTGTCAGGATACACACCGACTTACTGACCTTCAACACACAGATACTAAGCCATTACTACCATATACAGTATATTACTTTTACTTGTCTAATGATTGTAATAACTGCAGTAAGTGGAATAAAATTAGCATTTAAAAACAAAAAATGCAGGTTAGTGGACTCTTTGTTACCTCAACAATCATCTTGACAGTGGGCAGGGTGGTGGCCAGGTTCTGGGGGTGTGGGGGTCTGACGGTGACTGGCACACAGCCAGCGTACAGGCAGCCGTAGAATGTGGCGATCAGATCAATTCCTGGACATTTATGTTTATATTTAACAAGGGTTTGCATTTTACATCTCGTCACTGATTATTCAACAATAGAGACAGTAGGGTCTTTGTGATGACAGACAGACTTACGACAGAAGGGGGCGATAGTGAAGAAATATGTTCAATACTGTGCTCAGGAGAATGGAAATGAAAGGACAAGTAGCACAGTAGCGGTAGCACCTCTCACCTGGCGGGTAGACGAGTGCTACATGGTCTCCAGTGTTCAGGCGTCCCATCAAAGCCACGGCCACCCGCTCTGCGCGCTTGTGCAGCTGCAGACAGGAAGCTGTGCTCGCCACCGTGCCCTGAAGAGCAAAAGTATATGGAGTTATAATAATCTACACAGCTGTCTTCATTTAAAAGATGTCAAAGTTACAAGTATTTTTCTTTTTAGAAAACTGAAGTCAAAGGATTTTAGTATTGATGTAATTAAGTACCTTTATTTATCTGGTATTAAATGAACTGTATTAGCCAAAAACAGACATTATTTTATAATAGTTGTATCAATAAACTTTTTCTCGACTGAATGTCCAGGAAATTTATTATAAGCATAAGCCTGTCGCAATTTCAAGACAACATTTCATATAGTGAGGTAGTAGATTTAATCCATATTTCTCTTCTTAATTAAATTCTTGGGAAAGAGATGGCAAAAAAAGATAAAAAGGTACCTTAGCATTGAGAACAAGGAACAGAGGATGGTCTGGAGTGGCCTGAGCTCTCCACTGTAGCACATCCTGAATGTAAAGGAACTGTAGGACACAGAAGCACGAGTTTAATTAAAGACGGATCAAAGGTTCACACAGCAAAATACCAACATGCTGAGAAAAATGATAACTCGTTCAAGAAACGACGTCAAGCTGATGGTGGCAAATGGTGTTTTGTTGTGCATGAATGACAGGTATGATGTGAAGCTGAAAACAATAAAGGGGAAGTCCAATCACCGTCTTCTACATCCACTGTATGTGCTATAGATTCCATACCCTCGGCCCTTTTTTCTTTTCCATAATTTTCATTTATTCTTCACTACAGGTCAGTTTAAAAAAAATAGCAGTTTACGAAAACTAACAGAAAAACAAAGACATTAGGAAATTAAAGATAGAAACAAATAAGAAAAAAAATCATAAAAAAGAAAAAACAAAAAGAAAAGTGTTGAGAAAGTGTTTTGTGGATTATTTTGTTATTTTGAGTTGACATGTTGAGGAAGGGAAGATAAGAGTAGGGATCAGATTGTCCTTCACTGATTTATGTGAGTTTCTGAACCAGTATTTTATTGATCACTTTTCTCCGTCTTTCCAGTTGAGTAGTTTGGTTTTCTTGGTCATGGTCAAAGCTACTAAGATGAACGACTGGAGATGCTGTGGGGATTTGAAGGGATTCTCACCTGGGTCTGCAGTGTGTTGTATGTGTGGAGGTGATGAACGGGTGAAATGAGGATGACTACCTTACGTGCCTGGTCATTGTCCTCTAGTTGTGCCACGTCTCTCCCACAGGCTTGTGCTATCCTCTTGCCCGCCACCAGGTTGCCCACTATCATAGAAGCGGGACCAACTTCTATGAAGTGTAACCAAACGAACAGTGTCATCACGCATGTTGGTGAAGTTCCCAACATTCATATCAACATAAAAATGAACACAGGAATAAAACAAAATGAAGAAACTAGGTCTCTGCGCTACATTTTTTCCAAAACCTGATCCATGCTCGGACATTCGGTGGTCTACCTGGCTGTTTTTGTCTTGGCTTGGGAAGGTTGGTGACACAGGTGTGAGGGCACATGAGGACGTTGCAGGGGTGCAAGGCACCCTCCAGGAAACGCTGCTTGGTCTCAGATATATGAATGCCACCCAGGGGAGCCTTTGGGAGCGTGTTGGCAGGCACCAGAGCCAGGCAGTAGACCCCGACCTGGTGGATGCTGTCTATGGCCTGGAAACAGACAGACAGAGGAGAGCTGGAGTAAATCACAAGTTTTATCCTAATTTCACTTCATCAAAAACCAAGTGTGATCTTTTTGGTTTTTAAAGCAATCTTTTTTTTTCATATTTATCACTTTTATATGCATATGCAGCTAAGAAAAAAAATTTGACTTCATTTTCGAAATACTTTTCTAATGACAATTCTTCAAAACATACAATGAGGCTTGGTAATGCAAACCTTTTTTGAGGTTTCAAATAAGTTAAGCTGCTACAAATTTGTGTCCATATCCGCTTATTGTTTATTCTGTGGGTTGCATTCTGGCAACACACAGACAGTTGAATAGGACATTCAAAATAGTCCATAACTGTCTCTAATAGCATATAAAAACAATGTAATTTGGACAAATAAAATAATACAGGCAGAAAATAAAGGCAGCACATTGGTCTTTGGTCATTGTTCATCGTCAAATTATGTCACTGAGGTCTGCAAGTTTTTTTTTCATTTTGAACTTTTTGTAGATGTTACAGCGGGATAATATGAGAAGGAGACAGAGGTCAGTCTGTACCTGAAGGACACGGCTCATCCACTGGAAGCTGTCTTCTTCAGAGGCATCCGGCCGCTGTTCTGCCACGACGACGATCCTCTCGTCATGCAGCACAGACACAGAGAACACTGCTATCCTGGAACACACGGTGTTAAAAACAACAATGTTAGAGCATCACTGTACTCATTCAATCACACTGCTCGGCTGCTGATGTCCTTTTTATCATGTCAGTGACTGATACTGCACGTAGAGAAGTTTAGTTTTGAAATTCTGAATTCCTCTTTTACCTCCCCCTGTACACAAACTTCATGGGTTCCACTGCCAGAGCTGTGGCAACTACGTCGTCAGCGTTGTGTCTCCGCCCACTGACCACCATCAGCCCGTCCATCTTCCCCACAACAAACATGAGGCTGTCCTGGTGATGAACACAAAGTGAATACAGTTAGATGGGTATATTTACTTTTAAAAGTAGAGTTTGTGAGTTGATGGTATGTTGAATAGTGAAGCTTTACTGGACGCTTGTAAATGATCATCTACCTCTTTACATCCTTTAACTGTCATGTTCTTAAACAAAAAAGAAGATCTGCCTTCAGCTCAGGAATAAATTAATTTCCATTCACCGTCACATTATTAGGAACCCGGAATAGATCTCATATGCTGGGCAAATAAATCTGAAATAATAAAGACTTCTCTTTATATTCATACAACTCTTGCTCTCACTAAGCCACTGCTGCCACTCTTTTCCACCCACAAGGCATGTTCTTTGAAGGTTGTTCTTCAAAGAAAAATAGGAAATTATAAACTAATATAGGCAGGGCAAGGTGAGTAAACCTGGAGATGTTACATATCATACAGACACAGATTACATAAACCATTATTTACACTCAAAAATAACAGACGTGTCATTTAATGACAGTAAATGAAGGTTTAGAAGGCTTCACACGCTGAGGTGGAACTTACTGGTCCTACAAAGCCAAGCAGCGAGGTCCTTGTGAAGGGTTTGTCACCGATGGGAACCCTGGACGATGTTACCGGGATGGTCTGCAACAGGAAACACACATGTATGGATGAAGTACATGTGAGATCTGCAGTGTGCTTTGTCATCACACCTGAACAGTTTCAGAAATGAAAGACTCACCTCAAAGATGTTCTTGGTCATGCCTGGGAGGCCATAGTAAGCCACACCAGTGGTACCTGAGCTAATGCAGATCTCTCCAACCTCATCTGTCTGACAGAGATACGGTGTCCCCTCCACCCGCACCACGCAGACAAGAGCTGGGGGAGCACAACAATGACGGGAGAATTCAATAAAAGCGTTTTTACACTCATTAATAGCAGCAAAGTGTTAGAAAGCAGCACAGTGCACTGTACCTCCAGGCATGACCTGTCCCACGTCCTGCACTGTGAGGACAGAGAGTTTCTCCTCTGTGTCCACACGGATCACGCTGTGGCTCAGCCCACCCATAGACAGCACCGCCTTCCCTGGAGGAGGAACGCCCATTTCTGGAGGTCTACAGGACACACACATTATTACACACACATCCTCAGTTCTCAGAAACCAACACTTTCACTTTTTCCTCTTAATTTCTTCCACCTTTCTTGACAAAAACAAACATTTGAGACGCACATTATGTATGGTTGTGATGCCACTTCTATCTTAGTTCATAAAAGATATATTATTTATTTCCGTGATCAAGAAGCACAAATCTCCCTTCTGATGTTGCAGGCGCAGTGTGATATGACTGCATGGCAATGCAGGCGATGGCAGGTCGCTTTGTTCTAATGAAACGCAGTAACGGCGGTTCACCTGCGGATGGCGACAGTCATGGCTTCCGAGGAACTGGCACATGGACAGATCACCTCAGGTCGCAGCCCACGTGCCTGGAACACATTGAGGAAAGCATCGCAGGAGGATATCGACCCTGTGAATATACATACAAGCATACACAAACAAAGTTAATCAGGCGTGTCTTCTTGTGGTTGTGGGGTGTTTTATAAGGTTTTTTTTTTATTATTGAATAAGAAACTGCAGGTGAACTCACATGGGTTGGCGCCGTCGGCTACAATCAGCATGCGCAGTGAGCTCAGGCTGATGTCTCTCTGGTCTCTCTGAGCCAGCAGAGACCAGTGCATGTCCCTCGATTTCACCACTGCTACCCGCGCTGTGCACAGGACACAAAGACCCAAAGTTCCAATCAACACTTCAGTCATCCAGCTTGACAGCCAATTGCAGACAACGAAATCTCTCAGCAAATAGTAGCACGGTCTGACTCTGTTGCCAACAGGTGACTCAGCAGAGCTGTGACCAGAGAGGAGTTGGTTTGTATTCAGTACTGAACTGTAGGCCTCCTCTCCTCGACCTCCACAGGGCTAACAGAAATGAACTAGAAATGAGTCCAACAAAGTTCTGCTTTAATCCATCCAGCCCTTTCAAATGTACAGTGAGAATCAAAACTATAACGGATTCTGGATGATAAACTTGTAGGCTCACAGACACTTAAAACAATAACAAAATGCTGGTTGAGATATCACCATCAAGCAAGCTACCAATGCATGTTCCTCAAGGTACTTTCTTGTGATAGTACAACACAATAAACTAGCAAAAAGCTAGGCTTTACTATGATAATAAAACAACAGCAAGGTTTACTCTGTACTGGATCCCTTTTCAAAGATGCAGCTGAGATGCTGCTGGCTCAGTAATGTTGAAAAGTGACAAATGTCGAGGTGGGTTGACCCTTACCTTTGTATGAGTGAACCTTCTGTATCCAGGAGAGTGGGTTGACTTTCATCAGGGAGTAAGGAATGCTGATAACATGCATCCTGTTCATGACGCTCTGCCATGGAAGCAGACAAGCACCAGATAAGAACCAAAATATGACAGAAGATCACTACAACTGCATGATGTCACTGTAAACAAATGAAAAGGTTTATCACTGGCATGTGTGTGTTACTACTGTGTCAATTCAGGAATTTAAATGTGCAACAGCAGGTCATGCATGAACGTTTGAAACCATCTAAAACATTTGAGTGTGTGAGAAGAAACTGGAGCTGTTGTATCGGTTGACCGATTATATCTATCACCATGAACCTTTCACAGACATATTTGTATCGGCGTTAGCGTTTGCCGATATAAACTTTTTATAAAATAAACAATGCAGAAAAGATGCGCATTTTTGCTTATATTGTACATAACAAAATAATTAATTTCTTTATTTAATTTCTATATATTTGGTTATAATTTTATTCATAGTTATCTATGATAAAGTTTATGTATCAACTGTAAATTACCACGCCTCAATTATATTTCTGTCATAAGGGTTTAACAACGATATCAATTCCAAATTTACTTAAACATATCGGTATGAGAAATGTGTACGTCCTAATATCGGTATTGGCATCAAAACTCCAAAACCCCTATCACTCGGGCTCTTGAAGAAACAAGTTATGAGACAAGATATTTCTGTCCTTCATGATATACCTGGCTTTTTATCAGCAAACTGTGAAAAGATCTCCATCTAATTATGTAACCATTCTATTAGTTTTACCAGAGGGTTTAAGATCACTCACAGTGAGAACACCATGCCATAAACCTGCTTCCCTCTTGAAGTCCAGGACGTTGGTTATGGTCTCAGCTGTAACTCAAAAAGGGAATTTTGCAAAGGTTACGGGAGCAAAAAGAGATTTGAGACATTTAACTTCACTTAACAATTAAACATCATCATTAGCTGCATTTTTTCAAGGAACAAAAAAGGTTCTTGCAAATCGTTATTCACTTTCATTTCTAAAGTCTAAAGACTACGGGAGATTAGGCAGTAATGTTTAAGACTATATAACAGCTGTCACTATATAAATCAAACAAAACTACAACAATGGTTGACATGGAGCAGATTAAGATTGTGCTGCTGTTGATCAGAAAAGACACGAGCAGTAGTGACAGAGCCGAATCACGAAACCCAAAATGCTCAAGTAAGGAAATAGTTTTTATGAGCTACTATGGAGACCAACCGGCTGAAATAAAATGCTCAACAAATCAGGCATGATCAGTGCTGCAAGCCCCGCCCCAAAGATTCCTGTCCGTTCGTAAAGTGCTACACCACCGAGCAGGGACTTTTTGGGGGTTCTCCAAAGCTCCTGCAAAGGTTCCTAGTTCCTGTGGAAAGTTCCCCCGGTGGAAATGCAGCTATTGTATTACTTTTAACACAACCACAATTTACAGAATAAACCCTGACAGTGGCAAAACTGGCTTGAGTGAAGCACCAGAATAAGTTTGAGAAGCAGCCCTGGCGTGTCTCTAGGGGCAAGTGGAGGAGTGAGAACTTATTTGGGAGCAAAACTGGGACACTGGAGTTAAGGAGGTGCCTTACTTTTCTTTCTTTTTAAAGCAGACCTGACCCACGTCTGTCGCAAAGACACATAATACACAGAGCAACTGTACTGTAATTACACTCTGATAGGATCTGTGAGCAATGCAGAGGAGACATTCGATAATATCAGAGGTTAGAACAACAGTGATTATATACTGATTATATAATCCCACATTTATATCATTATTAAAGCTGGTCTCTGTTTCTTCCTCTCTCTATCTCTCTCTCTCTCTTGCGTTTGTTAACATCACCAACTGGATGCGTTTCTCCATGTCAGAGGAATAAATAAATGATTGAGACAGAACAGGGCATGATGAATGCAGAGTAAATGCAGAGTGTCCTCCTCCTCACATTCAGTGTAGCCGCAGGCCTGTGTGAGGGCGTGACAGTGAGCCAGCATGGCTGAATTGGACACTGTGATTCCCATTGTGCTTCCTTCCTTACTGGTTTTGTACTGGATGTAAGAAAAACAAATAAAACACATAAAGCATTAATAAAAAACAGAGAGAGAGATATAGATCGTATGATTCCAATTTCTATGCAATGATTGGTAGCTCAAAAATGTTAACGATACATGAATTAAATATAATAAATCTTAAAAATCAGTTAATTAATATAATCAATAAAACAACGCTCACCTCTATGTAGGCGATGTCATTACTGGCTTCACGTATTGGAGGGTGCCAATCTTTTGGAGGCTTCACAACATGCTTTCCATCTGTCACAAACCAAAGTAACCGCGGCCAGCCTGCAGAGACAGAGATATGAGACCAGTTCACGTCAAGGGACGACACACAGACAGACTGTCAAAAATAAAAATAAAACATGCTATATTCAGGCCGTACCTTTGAAAGTGGCTACCTCCCCAGTTTGTGCTTTGGGCAGGCCCTTCTGACAAGCGTCGGTGGTCAGTGCCAATGTGACGCCGCAGCTGCCCAACAGAAAGCCAATCTGTTGACTTCCTGCGTCCTGGGGGACCAAGGAGAAGGAAAAAACTTCAGAAGATCATACTGGCAAACCAAGGTCATTGGTATCTGCCCCACAATGATCATCTGTTAAGAATAATACAATTTAGAACATAAAAGCTTTGAGAATAGATGGCGTGTGGGAATGTGGGGTGTAACGGGGAGAGAAAAGGAGGATGATGGCCGCATCTTACATCAAAGCAGCAGCAATAGCGAAAGTAGAATGACAGCCAATCACTATTAAAAACTCTACTGCTGAGCATCAAAGGCCGATCCTGGCAGGAATGAAACCCAGGATCTGACACACCCTTGCTCATGTTTGATTGGATGTGCAAATAAGCTTACAGCGAGACCCATGCTGAGGAAACCATACTGTGCATAAACTGGGTGGGAGGAAATGGAGGAGAGGCAGAGAGGTGGAAGGGGAGGACAGGAATAGAAATGAAAGGAAGGGATGAAGGAACGGAGGAAAGGAGGAAGGAAGGAAGGAAGATGAGTTGGCAGAGTAAGTGAATGAGTGTCTGACTCCGGGGAGCAGTTGGCCTGTCAGTGTGATCTAACATTTTGACTGGAATTACACATCATTTCACCTAAATCAAGTCTCATTAATTACAGCACAGCGTCTGCCAACAGCATGCTTATAAAGGACAAGCAAGAACAAGCATTAATATTCAGCCTGTGTAACTAATGTGGATGTGTCTGTACGGTTGGAGCTGATGGATGTGCTACGAACCGCAATGCATCATACCCCTCTGTAATTAGAGCATTCAAAAGATAATGCCGCCACAGTTACAGGCATGCGACAAATTACCAAACACAAGATGCTCTTTGTGACTAACAGATATTCAGGAATATAAGAACAAATGCAGCTGTCAGACTGTGTCCTGACTCGTCTTCAATCATTTAGAGGTCAACTGTCCAGCAGGGGTCACTACTGCTCTTCACTGGTTTGGGTTTTGAACTGCACTAAAAATGTCAAAATCACAAGAGACAATATTTTGTTTTGGGCTTTACCTTTCTGGTCAGCGGCACTTCGATGGGCACAGGGACCAGCTCTGCCAGGAGACAGCCGTAGAAGGCCACCATGAACATCACCGGGTCGTTGTTGGGGAAAACGAGTGCAACCTACGGGGTGTCACAGAAAAAATAGGTCATATAATGTGTTATTGCATTATGCCGTTTCTGATTTCAGTAAACGTTTGTAAAACAAAGGAAATAGTGTGTAGCAGTTATCATAGACAAGAAACCAGACATTTCCATGTCCCCACAAGTAATGGTATGATGGTATTGTATTTGTAAAGACAAATCAAAAACATGATTGAAAATCGAGCACTGAAACGCAGCACTCTGAAAAGGGGTCTTGGAAGTGGGGCTCCAGACTTCTGCCTCTTACACTGTCGGTCACTGCTGACTGAAGAAAGATATTCTACTGTTGCACTTGCTGAATATTTTAGGAGCGATGGCCACTCGCCTAAGCAACAACAACCACAAAGGATACACCATGCTGAAAACACAGTTTTATCTCACAACTCACTCTGTCTCCAGGCATAAGCAACGGTTCGTTTCTGGTGCTCAGCTTGTTAAGAAGAGTATAGGCCAGTTTCTGACTGCGGGTCCACAGTTTACCTACAGAGGTGTGCACACAGTGTCAATTATTTCCGTGGAATTAACAACCACTGATCAACATTCAAACACAAACGTAGATAGTTTTACAGATAGATTACAAGATAAGGTCTGCAGAGGCTTGATTCGCATACAGAAAACCACAAAGAAAAGATGACGAGAGGTGATACTGTTTTCTGTCTCCACTGTTAATTCTGGATCAGTCACCCACAGTTTGACACCTACCATAGGTGAGTGTGTAAACCGGCTTGCCAGCGTTGTCAAGTGCTGTCAGACAGGGACTCTTGGGCTGAGTCGTACCCCACCGCTGTAAGGCTGCCGACAGAGAGGGGGGCCAGTTGGTGACCACGCCAAGAGGCTCTCCTTCAAGAGGACTCATGTGCTGGCCTTCTGGCTTTGGCTGGTTGGGGTCTGGCTGCATAACTAAATACAAGAGGAAGGGAATGGGACATCAGTCTAAGGTTGGCACATTTTGTACAACAAAGTAGTATACGGTCCTTGTGTATGGGGGGGCCACCCAAGCTCTGTGAGAAAGAATATTTGTCTGTTTTTGCTGCAATCATCAACATGGAAATGGTAATTCTTAGCATTATGCAACTCTCTTAAAGGAAGGCAGGGTAATATTAGAAATGCGGGACTGGAAGACGTCGAGATGGGAGCAATGGAAGAGGAAAAGCTGGGGATTTAAAAAGTGAGCTGTGGTCTGTCCTTATCAGTCTCAGTTGCCCAGGATAATAATTCCTGAGAAACTTGGAGATGCGGCTTATTAAAAGACGCAGGTTTCTCTCTTCCTTCAAGCATCTTCGGCATTTGATTTGACTCCCATCTCTCGTCACTATTCTCTCCTCAAACTCCACTGAACTCTCTGATAAGTGCAATTCAGAATTGTTTAACTCTGCTGGCAAGGAAAATCCCTGCCAAGTTAAACACCTCGATCGGGAACAGATAGTGTTAGGCTTGTGTGTGTGTGTGTGTTTCTGCTCCAGACCACAGAGGCTTTCCATGCCACAGCTCAGGGCCAGAGTCAGGGGGGACTTTGCAATTACCTGCTGATGTATTACTATTCTTGCTGGGGTTTTTTTCATTTTCAGTGTTTACTCAGCCTGGCAGAGTACCACCCAAGACCCACGATGGGCTGGTTGGAACAGAGGAAATTGTTAGACAGGGCTGGTCCGATGTGTGCGTGTGTATGTGTGTGTTTCTGCACCCAGTATTCCCTAACCAATCCCTTTGCACACCTGGTGGTCTAAGCTCCGACAAGAGACAAAATAACAACCACGGATCTAAAAGCGTTTATCGACTGTTGATTTGGGAGGCGTGGTGAGGTCAATGAGACTTTTTTCATCTCAGCTGCAACAAAATTTGATAAATAGCCGATACAGAAACTGTGAATGTCACAAAAATCTTGTCAGCTGATGGTCATGTGACGCTTGAAAGAGCTCGGGTGTTCAAGACAAATTCAGCATTAAACAACTGAAGGCTCTGATCGGTATGCTTGTCACACCAAAGGAAGAGGAATACTTTTTTCCATTACTTATTGGTTGGATTAAAGCAGTGTAATTAAATTCAAACATTTACCATCCAAAAGCTCCTCGAAGTCGTCCACAAAGAACTCTCGCAGTGGCGGCCGCTTCGGCCTCTTCAGAGTGTTTAGCAGTTGCTGGATTTTAGAGGAGACGCGACTGTTGACTGGAACACCTACACAAAGACATGGGAGGGGGTGAAAAGAAAAAAGGTTGGGGGAAATAAGCATGGAAAGAAAAAAGGTATGGAGAGAAATACGGACATGGAAAAGAGGAATATCAGGGTGGAAATAAATTATGGAGCAGGTCGGAGTGGGCACAGTAGAGAAAAGACATGTAGACAGACAGATTGAGAGATTGATGAGGTACGGAGGAGATATGGATGAGGGGAGGACAGATAAGAAAAGAAAAGAGAAAAGGTCAGTGTGTTGTTTTAACGAGACAACAAGAACAACAAGCTGTCACTCACACTGGGGCAAGACAACAGAACAGTGGACGAAGTCCTCTTTAGCTACCTGGAGGTCAAAGGTTACAGGACATGCTCTAGAATCACTGAAACATCTCACAGGCGAAATGAATGAGAGAACGAAGGGCATCCTCGCCTGCTGCCTAGCAACAAAGATGTTCTCTCTACATTAAGTGATTCATGAGATCTCTCAAGAGGAGTTTGTTTTACATACACTCTGCAAAATCACGTTTGGAAAGGGATAAACTTAACTACAGCTGAGTCAAATTATGCTTACATCATTTGACATGCATGTTAAAACTTATAATTAAAAAAAATAATATATATATATATAATTAATAAGCGCTTTAGATTGCTGTAAACAAGAAAGCTCAACCAAAACACACTCATAAAGCACAACTGCTGAGACGAGGAGCTTTGTAAAGATATAATAACTCCAAAGACAGAAAAGAAAAAAGAGAGAAACAACAGACATGAAATGAGAGAAGATTTGGAGGTGTCCAGTTAGATTTCCCTCACATTTCGGACACGGGGCACGTGCAGGCTATATTCATTTTCTCCATATGATTTTGTTTTGGGAGAGTGTCTGTGTCAGCCATCCCAGACAGCCACATGAGACGACAGGCCACAGCTGCATGATGCTTGCCTGATATATCTTACTATAATAAGCCCGGCTCAGAAAGACTCTGCCTCCTCATGTTGGGACAGATGTACTGGGAGTAGACGTGTTGAGGGTCAGTGCAGCATCTGATGGGCCAATTAGAAAGCCCCAGACACTCGGGACAACATCTGAGGGCCCTGCATCCCACCCACTCAAGGGCTTTGATCATTAATATCACAGCGAACCAGGACCTGTCTGTGAAGATGACTATAATTAATGTTTTCAGGACTTTCAGGACATAATAATAGCATATGCATAAAGAGTAATGAGAGATTTGCACAGCAACAAACTGAGAACCTTACAAATCAAATCATATTTTATTTGTATAGCCGATATTAACAAATCTCAATTGGCCTCATTGGGCTTAACAGTCTGTGAAGAGGAGATGGGGATAAACAATGACGCTGTTGTGATTCTATATTTTCTTTGATTTAAACAAACCTCAATGATAATAAGTGTGTTTCTCAGTACGTTTTTTTCTGCTTTCCGGTCCCCTCTCTGTGGCTCACACCCTGAAGCCCTGAATTGGTCATAATAAGACATACCCGGCTGCAAAAAGCTGAGCACTGTCGTATTTAACAAACATAACTCAAACTGGACTAGTGCATTTGCTATGGACTATTGTCAGCTGTGGATGAATGTATATTAAGCATCAGTATTTAAAGCAGCGGGATGTGTATGTGGGATTAATGAAAAATACACTGCAGGGCCCATGATCATAACAAATAAGTTTGTCACCCAGTACAGCAAGTATAGTTTTTAGACAATTATGGTGTAACTGAAGGGTTTCTGAGAGATGATGCACAGGAAACTGAGCTGAAAAAGTTGAAAACAACTAGAAAAGTTGTTAGTTGTTGTAAGCCCCAGAGATTTTCTGCAGGCTGGGGTTGGCTTTAATGTGAAACTACAGGTATAAACAGCATTACAAAGTTCACACAGCTCACCCTGTGACTGTGCTGTTTGTTTAGCGGTATAGTGAATATTAGCCAGGCTCACGTGTTTATAGTTGTTAGGTTTGGAAAAAAGGGTCCGATAGAGGAGCTGTCTTTGGATGGAAAATGTGTCACATTATAATAAAAAAGAAAAGCTAAACAGGCATGGAGTGTCAATATTCTAATTAGCGAAAATGTTCATATAAAAGCCCATTGCTGTGTGCACACCGCCGAGGGTTTCTAACTTGTCTTTTCCCTAATCACACACTATATCACAAAGCTGCACAGGGTACACCTTCCATCACAAACACACACAAACATAACACATTGTGTCTGAAATGTAACCAAAGTCACCGTGTGGAATGGTTTCTACAACCAAACACGTGTCGATGTTAAATCGGCAGCGGTTCTAGACTGCTGCCATCAAAGACCCCACTGTGTTTCTACAGGCTGTTGTCACAGATTTTATCGAGAAACATAAACACACAAGTCTTAGTGTCTCAGTTTGTGAGAAGAAAACCAGTATGTTAACATGCTTATTATTCACATATGCAAATTAATTGTTACACCTGACACCTTTTCACACGATCTGCTTCCGTGTGATCGATGTGAAGAGCATTGAGGTTAGAAATAGCTTGAAGACACTTTAAATGCTAAAGCAACACACTCAGCTATGCAAACAACAAGCACGCACGCGCACGCAGACACACACACACACACACACACACAAATCTAATGGCTGAATTCCCAATGGCTCTACATATATGTATTTGGAAAACACATGGTTTGGACAAGTGCTACACCTGACAGTATAGGCAGAAACACACACGCACACACACACGCATCCACACGCGCGCACACACACACAGCGGAGTGCACATAGAGCAGACTGCGATTAAGCTGGAGGAACAGTTATAAATACCATCCATTAAACTGAGGGATCCTTCACCTCCCCACTCACAGCCTGGAGAAGAGACACATCAGGATGTCAGGAAACAGTCCTACGAAGTGCGTAAGTCTGCGTTTGTGTGTGTGTGTGTGTGTGTGTGTGTGTGTGTGTGTGTGTGTGTGTGGGTGTGTGCGTGTGCATGTGCGTTTATGTGAAAAGGAGCAGACTGTTGTTGTTGTTGTACCAGACAGGGCTTATTTGGTCACCTTTTTTAATAAATTGATTATTTAACCTGATTTTTTTTATACTTACTTATTTTTTAATACTTAATTGTGTTGGAGCAAAATCAGGCACAAGAATGTCCTTTGGGATCAACAAAGTTTAATCCTATCTCATCTATCTTATCTAATGAAAAAAAAAATCCATAGATTTAACACCTTCTGTGCCCTTCACGTGTCAGCCAGGCAGTGAAATTCCAGACAGTGCACCCCTTTTTGTTATTGACAGAGGATGGACGGCAGGACGGTAATAACTCTGTCACCGGTTAAATTGATATTTTATGCACCATCCTCTTGGTCTGATTTCACTGGCTACCGATCTCTACACTGCAAAGCATCTGTTGTCAATATCTGTGATGGTCCATCTGCAAACAGCAGTGTTGGGTAAAAACAGGACAAGACATTTTTTTGAAGGCTGTTGTATTTTTTTGGACTGATTCACTATCAAAATGACTCACTTCTGTTTAGATTTTTCTTTCTGCTTTAGGACTGAAATAATGTTCCTGTCTAAACCATTAGATTTCTTTTAAAAAATATTTGGAGGGGGGGTTACCATGGCAACACAAGAGGGTCAGTCAGCAGCTTGTGCCAGTCTGACTGAGACAGAGGGACAGACAGTAGGGGAGAAAAGGAGGTGACTGTGTTTCTGAGTGTGTATGTAGGTAAGCAGGAAACTCACCATCTGCGGTCTCCATGACGCTGGTGTGGTGGTTATAGCCGCGGGAAATGCCACGGACCGAGGCCACCTGGGGCCGCTCCGCGTGAATCGAGGAGCGTTCCGACAGCCCTGTCACATCGGGGGGTGCTGAGTGGTTATCTGTGGTGAGTGGGGTGTTGGGGGTTAAAAGGTCAAAACGCCAGGCCCACGTTGGGCTGTTTCAACTATACGAAAATGTACTTTATGAATTGGCAACAAAAAAAACCTTGATCTGAGAGTTTAGGAATTTGATTTCGAGGCTTGGAGCCTTTTTTGTGATCCGTAAGTGAAAAGTCTTTTACTGCGGAGGAATTTATTTTAAACAGAAGTTCACATGTGACCTCCATTATATCAGAATAATGCGTGAGTCTTTTTTATTCAGCAGACACAGTCCTGTCAATGAGGACGGTATTCACAAAGAGAAAAATGACTGCGTAGTATGATTAACAGGCCCGAGTCTGAGGACATTGTGATTGCCTCTTTTTGTACTCCTTTTGTGTGCACGACTATAAAGGGAGCTCCACAATAAGGTTTTGCAGATAAATTGATAACATGAAGCGGAGATACCTTTAATCCAGGTTTAATATACACCAAAAACCTGGCAAAGGTACACAGGCAAATAAATGTATTATAATATTTTGAGGTACTAAAATAATTATTAAATCAAACATATTTGTGTAACACGTGTGTTAGGGCTACATACATTCCCTAGTAGTAGTTGTAGTAACTTATTTAAACATCTAATCGAGAAATTATCAAGTTTACAAAGATTATAATGTTCAGTTTTTGCTGTCACTTTCAGAAAGGTGTTAATTCAACTACATGTGTATTATAGAAGTTGTAGTTAGTGTTGGTGTAGCAAAGGGTAGCATCGCTTAGCAGCAATATGTTTCTTATATGGATGTGTTGTGCTGGACCCTGAAAGGACACGCACGCACGCACGCACGCACGCACGCACGCACGCACGCACACACAGAAGCTAGACACCTTCTCACTTTGCTGCTGCTGAGAGACAAATGGAGATAAATCTACTGAATCGCATTACCTAGCTTGTGACACTCGCATTGCAACATGGAATGAGTAGCTTTGACAGGGATGTGGCTGTGAGCCCTTTCACATGACTGGATGACAGCGAGATGGCAGACGGAGACGACTAATTAGATAGACGTGAATCAAAAACGCTGTTGCTTGTTCCCTTTGTCTAGTCTCATCAAGTGCTTTTGTGTGCCTGGAGGGAGATAAGGCTGTCTGTCTGCGATTAGGCTGCAATCAGCAAATGTGAGACAATGGAAAAGTATAAAAATCTGACCACAGACTGAGATTCATGTTGACATGTAGACAGAAGAATTTAAAATCATGCAGATAGGCAGAGGGAGGTCTGCAGGCATGTTCAAAGATTGGAATAAAAATACTATTTTACTGTGAATGTTGCCGCAATGATGCTGGAATCATCTTGAGAATATTATATCCTGTAAATAAATTTAATAAAACATTTAACGATTAAGTGATATGAACCCACAGTCTTAATCTAGTTTTAAAATACCTTCCTACTTCAGCTTACACCCACACTGGTAGACACATTTATACAGGTTTCCAAAAAGCATGAGGGGGGGGAAAGATGGGTTAGATCAACGTTGAACGAATGAGTGCTGCGTTGACTAAAAGGGAAAAGGAACATACAGATGGACCAGCCGATATGTGATGGGAGTGCAAGGCTGCGTGTGTCACTGACCTAGCTGGGTGTGTGCCATAAGGTCGGCCAGTGCGGTAGCTGCGGCGTTGGCGTTGAGGGCTGCGTGGGCAGTGGTGTTGGTGGTGGTGACGGATCTCCCTCCTGGGTGGGATGAGGTGGATGACGCAGAGGATGAAGTGGACGAGCCCTGGATGACACGGTTAAACCAGTGCTCAACGGCTGGGTGGCCGTGGCCCTGGTAGGGCGTGGAGGTAGCCAGACGTCCCTGTCGGCGTAGTGAGCCCTCATCTTCTGACGCTGAGGAGGTGTCTGTGTTTGACAGGGTCAAGACAGGGCAGCGTCACAACAGTTGACAAGAATATGGAGTTTTCTCCAGGGAGAGAAAAAATCAAGATGGCAAAACATGGCAAAGGAACTCTTCAACAGGATTTAGGTTGATGATGATACACTAATCTATTCAAGTGAACAGGAGAAAGCCAGTGAAATGATGATTGCGATGGAGATGGAAGTTGATAGGCCGAGGGATGTTTCACAAAGCATGAGTTTGATATTTGGCTGCCTGTAAAACTGCCACACTAGAACACAAGCACACTGCAACTACATTTTATACTACATATAAATGACAAAGTGTAATAGATTTATACAACAGACTGACCAGAGTGATTTATATTTTTCTAGAGGACAAGATAGGTGAAAGCAAAATTTGTCATGTTTTTCCCCCACTTAAAGTACACACACAATCAAATCTGTAGAATACAACTAAAAAAGTCAGGTTTTCAAAAAATATTTTATTTCTGGAACAAACAATGTCTACTGTGAGTTCTGATAAAAACCTAAAGCTACTAAAAAATGTTATCATTAGTAAACCTAAAGCAGCTAAAAATGTTATCATTAGTAAACCTAAAGCGGCTTAAAAATTTTATCATTAGTAATAGTTATAATTCTCAGAAAGACAAAAAGGATGTCACAGTTATCTTTTATCTTCTTTGTGTGTCAGTGCATTTACATGTAACCAAAACAAAATTGATATTTGTGCTCAACAGTGTTGCTTCAAAACAATTGCACAAATACATACATACAGTTCTTGTATACAAACAGAAATATGCAGTGTTGGATTAAAACTGGTGTAAAAGAGTAATTTGCTAACTTATTATGACTTGGTCAGAACGTCTTTCCTGTGAGGCAACTGTGGAGAGTTGGTCAAAAATAGCCAAAGTTCAAGGTATGGTTAATATTTTTCAAAATAAACACATTCCAGTTCTTTTGACAGGATCACTGAAGTTGCACAACAGCAGGCCCGTCTGATATTTGCATTCTACAGAGAAGTGAGTGCTACGAAAGGCTAATAAAGCTTAGAAAATGAAATATTCAAGTTATAATCTGTTTTCAACATCATCGAGAAAGATCACACTTCCTCTATCATTCTCCATTCACAAAGAACAAACAAAAGATGCTTGCTCTGCAGCCCCTGAGTGATGTTCAAAACGTACGTTCACACAAAAAAATGCAGTAAAGTCTCTCAGCATGTTGTCTAAGACATAGCTTTAAGGATGTGGGAAATCTCTCTAAAGGCCACAGAGGGAATGAGAGAAAGACATGCCTGATGGATATTCTATTTTTGCCTACTCATCACTCACAGTAGGTTGTTACAAGTTCACCAATAGGGAGACTATTAGACTCCTGAAGCGTCCTCATGGCCTCGCAGAGGCTGTCAAAGGAAGGCTAGAGGGGGTTTGATTATATCAAGATAACATTTTGTGTCTTTACAACCGGCGGCCTCATGGGGGTTACAGTACCTCACATTTATGATTCTGTTTGTTATTCCTCTGCCTCCTTCCAATCTCTCTCTCAGTAACCTTGACATAGTTACACAGAGGGATGGGTTAAGATAGTCAGAGAACAATTACAAAGTAGAAATAGAAAGGCGGAAAGAAAGGGAGAGAAACTATGAGAGAAAGAAACAAAGGTTAATAGTCACAGCTATACAGACCAACAAAAAAAAAGAATAGATAGTTAAGAGTGATAGTTAAGACAGAAAGTGAAGGAGAGGAGTTATAACAGAAAGGAAAGCTAAGCAGACACAAAAGCAGATATGCTGAGATCTCAGTTATTCTTGTGCGTCGGTGAAATATTATATTCAAGCAAACAAAGACGGGTATATCAATAGAGCTGCAGCCGAGTAGTCTAACATTAATTGAATCCATTTTGGTAAAGTAACATTATAATGCTTGGTTCCTAAAAGTGACAATGACCATACTGACTACGTACCAACTACATCCCACATATTGTGTTCAATCTATCTTTCTTTGTAAGCACAAAAAATGGTTAATAACTACAACTGCAAATGTGTGTATTGGCACTGACCATAAGACTAACAAAATGTACAGTAATACTTTGAGCAAAATGCTAATGTCAGCATGCTATAGTGACAATGTTGGTATTTGTTCAGAAGGTATTGGAAAACTGTGGCGCTAGAGGAAAATTCCAGCGATCAAGTTACTACAGTTCATCTGGAGGAAGGTGGAAATACATTCTATCAATACTTTGATGTGCAACATTGTGTATATTGTACTTGTTGGTCTGTGTATTGGCTACATGTTTTGCTTGATTGAGGCATCTACCATCCAGTCAGTCAGAGTTTCAGGTCTGAGACTATACAAATCAGATTCTGCTCTTATAACTACTGATTCCTACCAGTCAGACACCTTATGTAACGGTCAGTCATATGATAAGAGATGCAAACAGAGAAAGAGAGTCATGAGTCATGTCTGATACAGATAACAACAAAACAATACTCCAACGCACCATTAAAAACTCATCAGAGCACCTTTAAGTCTACCAAGTATCAGACCTAATAATAGTTGAAACATAACTGTTGCCACTGTATGCACCGAACCACCCACACCATGTGGAGCAAATCCTGTGCACAATACCCCAATAAATTACAGTAAATCATTCTAAGTGACTCTAAACAAGCATGAAAAGGCCCCAACCCTCTCCTGTTCAGACCACAGTCTCTGAGCTCTTAATCCGGTTACTCGCTCATGTGTCCTCTCTCTTTACCCCAGACATGCGGCTCTAAGGACTCCCAACAATTAACTTTATACGCCAATGATAAAGCCACTACAGCGTTTGAGAGAATGGGAAGTTTCCACCATCAAATATTTTTTCACAGATGTCTTGTTGAGTGATGGAAAATCATTTCATATTTGGAAAAATATTTGGGCAAAAATGGACAACACAAGAGTTTTTTGGGGGCGAGCTTGGACATAATGCAGAAAAAATTACAAAAATTCAAGTGAACTGGCCCACACAATACAAACTGTTACAAAAGCAGGCAAAACGGCGGCATTTTGAGACCATGACTAAAAATCTGATCTTTCATCACATTATGCATATCTATGTAGGAAGGTCTGCCTGGGAACATGACAGGGAGAACTGAGTCCTTTATAGTCACAAAGAATGGACACATTCATCAAATTGCACATTTCTCTCCAGTAGCAGATGCTTGGCAACATCATCTCCGTTCATTGGACACAACATAGTCAGCATCTTGCACTCTGCTGCACATGAGGGCACATGGGTGAACATAAACCTAGGCTGTGTGAGCACACAGGATACTCTCTGCCCTGGTTGGGCAGTGGGTCTTCGGGAGCAGGGGTCTCACCTGGTGGGGTGCATGCCTCAACAGATGACTGAACTAGCACGGATCGTCTCTTAGAGGGCATGGGCATCTTCCTCTCTTTATACTTGGCCAAAGCTGCTTGGACGGCTTCTGTGTGCAAATCTGAGAGAACATATGAACACGGTTTAGTCACAGCGTAAAAGAAGAGCACTAGGTATTATAAAATGTTGGCACTTTGGAATCATCATTACCAGATCTGAAGCGTTCATCCCGGGTGTTGGCAGCCCGGGACTTGTTGTGTTTGGAACCTGGAAGAACAGCTTGAGTGGAGGCCTGGATTCTGTTGTCAATCTGCAGAGATGGGTCTACACCTGCAGAGAGACATGACCGAGGCAGGTAGAGGACAATTTACAACAGGAAAGAGACATTAGGTCTAGCTCTCTCTACTGCCCACAAGCAGAAATAATAATATCTGAAATATGAGCTCATATTTGCAGAATGTGTTAAGGGCATAGAGCAACGGTGCTGAATATTGCTCGATCAGATCAAGTATCCACAAGCTCAATGGTAAATCCCTACTTAGGCTGCTGTCTTCTAATACAGTAGCTCGGAGTTGAGAAAGTGTTCCCTTTAATTATACAGCCTGTCTCACATTTTTCCAGCAGCCATCAAGCGTTTCCAAGGGAAGCAAATGCAAATTATACAGACATAACAGAAGGGAGGTGATTAAGCACCGTGAATGTCAAAAAGACAACATCTTCCGACCGAGGCGTTCTAAAATTATCAAACTCGTCAACCTCACCGTCGTCGGTATGACGCAGGCAGTGATTCATCCCTTTGCTTATGCAATTCTCATTAGAGCTTCATTAAGGAACTAATGGTTAGAATCAGAGGGGAAACCCAAGACTAACGCCTGAAGGAAAGTCACGCTATGAGCTCTATTAGCAGTCTAATATTGGCTCTTGCTTCCTGTTCGTTCCCTTGTGCTGTCATTGTTCTGACGAGGTACCATCCCATGACACAAAAAGAACGTAAAACGTGATCTAATTCGACGAATCTGATTTTGGTGTACATCATTAAAGATCAAAATGCACACAAATGTATGAGTAATGTATTATGAACGACACAATAGAAGAAATGTTTCACCCACAATCTACCTTGGCAGTTATTTTTAGGCAGCCTTGAAGGACAACATTAGATACAATGAAAGGTGAGGCTGTAAAAGCATAGGAACTACATCATAGTGATATATCTGACAGTTTTTACATGGGAAATTTTCCTGGAAGTGGGACAAAGAAAAGACTATAGTTGAAGAGGATGCTTCTTTAGTTCTGTCTTGACAAATATCCACTGGGCCCTTGTTTCCACTGCCTCCTGCCGGTTTCCAAAATATCACCAAACAAAACTGTCTAGTTTCTGATGCCTAAACATCGCATGTCTTTGAAAACCGTCAAGGCATCAGAAAAGCGAACAACTAAATACATTTGCAGCCCCTTTGTGGGGGACAATGTAGGATAAGAATTGAACTAGAATTACCACCTCAGGGTTTTATGCCTGAAGCAACCAGTCAATTTGCAGTTTACATCCATGTCTGTCCAGACTCATATACCGTAATATACAGCATTATATTATGCTAAAAGGTATTGAGTGTATTCTTTTAGGAAATGAATATCTCTATACTGATATATATGATTCCAGTAAATCATTTCCAATAAGAAATACATCCAGTCCAGCTTAGTTCGATCTTTCGTTATACCCAGATATCGTTCACGATTGGCTCAGCAGTCATTATGTTTTAAAGTAAAATGTTACTGAAACTATTGCTGCTTTCAGACATGCAATGAAGCCCGGGAGTGTTTCTTGAAATTTTCTGGAGGGGCTGTATGTGAGAATGCAGATGTCCGCAAATTATTTTTCTGTAACTTTTCCTGCAAGCCCCGGAGTGAGCCCATGTGAGAATACAGCAACAAAAACATACTGCCTCCTTCATGATCTTTACAGGTGCCATGTACAGGTGAAATGTTCCTGTTGGTGTGAACACATCTGACTCGGACAATGTCCTGTTGCGTTCGTCATATGTCTGAAAACAGGTTAATTGTCACATTGTGGACTCAGAGAAAGTCCAAATATCCACAAATTGGAGGCAAATCTAACAGAAAAGCTGAAAATTAGCAGACTGTGGAGAGTTTTGAGGTTTTGTTTGACTATAGCAGCCTTTGCGGACCTGTGACCAAGTGAACCACACAGGATGACTATACAGAGTTCTACCAAGGTCACCATCAGCCAGCCAGTTAGATCCGACACCTCGCTGGACAGCCAGCCAGCCAGCCATCAGCCCACCCGGCTTTTCAGCGGCAGCTTAGAGGGGATCAGAGAGCTCCACAATGTCAGCAACTCTCAGACGACAGCAGCAGCACACAACACGCTGCAATGCAGAGCCACATTCACACACACACATACTCAAACTTAAAATCTATTCAATAACATGAGTTTCAAATATTACACAACACAGCCAATATGGCCTGAGGGCATTCGAGGACACATAATGCATAGAGTCTATCTCACACACACACACACATGGATAGACACATCAATATAGGCTGGTCCCTTAAATCTCTCTGACATCCCAGTCACACACCGGCTTTTTCCGGGCTCCCACATGGAGACAGGTCTGTAAAACAAGCCAGACAGGACACCAGACCCGGTTGCTGGGCAGAACACACCTCAGAGAGACACACCGCACTGAGCCAATCAGAGGCAGGCTCCGTCACAGCAGATGTTTGTTATTGGTTCACGGTGAACCCTGATGAATTTTTAGCACCTGTCTGATGCCAACACTTACCGGTGTGGTGGCTGACAACACGTGCGCCGTGTCTCACACTCCTCCGGGGCAAATACACTTGGCTATCAACTTGCATCAAGCTCAAAATGTATATTTGATTCACACATAAAAAAAAAAATCTTGCTAGAAACGACACATGTACCTAATATGAACGGTAAATTCATTTTGAAAGACCTAGAAACACATTCCTGCTCAGAAACAAAACAAAACTATAAGTCTTACAATGAACCATTATTTAAGGCTCTGCACATCACTTACCTGTATTTTCAGCAAATATGTAAAAAAAAAAACTTCCCCTATCAAGCTATAATTTATGCTGACACATCTACTGTACAGCCACAAACTTTTCCTAAATATTTGACTTCCCAAAATGACAGCTCATGCAATTAGTCGTTCTCACAGTGGTACCCAAACACTCAAATACAAATAAAGGAAATAATTCAACTATTTCACAGGTATTAACAATCTGGCTTTGTACCCCTACTTCATTTCAATTGGAACATGTCCTCTCTTATGACAAAAGTGAAATATAAGACAGCAAAACAGCTTATGAACTTTTGTATGGAGCTGTAAAACGATAACCCACGGATTCATCGTGCTGCGTGGATGTGTCATTAAACACCAACATGTCCATTCATCCTGCAGGAAGTACGTGTTGCATATGAAGAATCTCACCCCCTCCAATGTCTGTGTATTGCCGCTCCATTCCAGTCACTTCCCTGCTTTATCAGTAAGGAGCAAGACAAAGACGGAAACTGCAGATGACGGTCTGCCCAAGCTAAATAACAGGCGTGCTAGCTCCAGTGGAAAGCCTCGAGCGAGCGACCCGAACCAGACTCTGGTTTCCACTGAGGCTTGGTGTTCTGAGAACAGGCCAAACCAACGACTGACATGGACTCCGGATAAAGGAATCGAGAAGCATAAAGCATACAGACAGCAATTCCTCTCTAGGATTCACCACAAACCACCTCGTCCTTATAGTCTGCTCAAGGCGGCTAGGAATGACTGACTGCACGACTGGCACTAAAAATACACTGAATTGATATATAAATGCACGTAGCCCCCGACGCGGTCATGGGCCATAGACATAATAAGAAGTAACATGCAGATGGGAAACCTCACGACCCCTGATCTTCAAAGTCAATACTTGTCTTCTCAAACAAATCACATGGGATGACTATGTGGATTAGAAAATATATATATATATATATATATAAATGTCCCTTTTAAGTAACTACCCTTCTGTAGTCAAAGTAACTTACTTAAGAAGCATAATCACGTCCTATCAAGAAATTAGTATCTGTATTATGAGAGAAGCATAAACAACCTTCTAAAAATTTATCTATACAGGGACCTTGTGATCCAAATCTAGACCAGATATCGTTCCAGCAGAAACATCTAATATTTACAGTCTCCATTAATGTGGCCCGTCCCTCGGTTGGTTTGCACCTATTTTCATTTCCATCACAGTATGATATATGGGTGATGTGGGGCTGTGGCATTAATAACAGATCGAAAAGTGACGGGACACCAGCCCTGACCCGAAGAATCAAGGACACGCCAGCAAGAACACCATTAACCAGGATAGTAAAAAAAAAAACAGAGATCCTCTGCAGTATCCTTCATGATAACTTTATGACCATGTGACGCTCAATTTTCTCCATTTTAAATAACTCCTTTGATACCTTCTTCAATTCTTGAATTTGCCTACTTTTTCTTTGTTCAATAATTTGAATTCAGATTTCTCTGCCCTTTGATTTTGTATGATTTTCTTTCTATTACATTTTGTTGCAACAAGCTGTAATAAGGTTTATTTTTTAACAGATGAGTAAAAATTAGCTATATGCAAATAAGGATGCTGCTATAATTATCATTACAGACACCATTAAATACATTTCGTTGCTCTCTTTTTGCAAGGACACTATGCTAAATGCGATGCCAACAGGCAGCCAGAGAAAAGATAACACATGTTCTGGGCAGTACATTTCTCGCAGGCCCCGTGTGCCTTACCTTGTATCTGTGGGATGTACGGTGCCAAGAGCTTGCCTCTTTTCTTCTCATAGCCCTTCTGAGTGATGTCCCCTGTACAGACAGAGACAGAGAAATACAGAGAATCAGACAGAGAGAGAGAGAGAGAAGAGGGGGGAACGACGGAGAGATGAGTCATTAGCTCGGCTGTGCCCTGGTGGTGGTGTGTGTGTGTGTGTGTGTGTGTGTGTGTGTGTGTGTGTGCGTCTGTGTGTGTGTGTGTGTGTGTGTGTGTGTGTGTGTGCGCCTCGGGATCACACTGGCAGCCTGGTTACACTGGCACCATGGGGCACTAGAGGAGGGCTGTGGCAGCAGATGACCAGTATTTACCAACTGGATGTCTTCCTCAAAAGACACACAGGAAGTGATACTGCAATTGTCTTTTCCATGCTAGCATAAGTAAAAATGAAAAAACAACACTTGATGAGATATGATATTCAGGAGAATTTCCAGTGAATACTCGAATGATAACATCATGAAGGCAACTGGCATTTAAAAGATCGTTTGTCTGGTGCGCTTGGAACATGTTTCCCTCTCAGGATTTTTAACCAGAAGTTAAAAATACTGCTGATGTCAGCATCAGCATGAAGCGAATCCGCCTCCGTTGCCTCCCCCCATTACACATAATTAAAAGGCAGTATGTTAAATAGCATCCGGCTACATGTTATTTTAATAGCCCTGATAGGAATATCAATGTGCAAGCTTTTGCAAGCTACAATAAATAAAGTAAGAGAAAAATGAAGGCAGAGGGAGATAGAGAGATGCAGAGAGATGGGCAGAGAGATGCTGAAATATGGCTAAGCAATATTATGGCATTGTAGATTCAGCAATGGCTTAACGCCGCCAATTGTCGACTAGGCAGGACATAGAGTAGACTTAGCAAGGATAACCATGTCAGATAAAATGGTGACTAGAACAAGCTGCCAAAACAAACCATGAGTCGGACGAAACAAATGACCCCAGAGCTGTTTCTTTGATAGCTGCTTGTGCTGTTGGTGAACTCACTGTGTGATGTGTCCATACGTCGAAACATAATGCTGATAAAGAAACCGCAAAATCTCATCGGGTTTAAATAATAATGCAGGCTGGACAAAGTTAGATGTATATGACACATTAATACAATTCCTCATCATTATCACTATCATTTAGCCATGTACATCCCATTTTGGTGAGATTTTGTGATTGTTAAATGTCACTGTTTTCTGTTTGTTTTTTTCCCAGACATTGCTGTGGGCCTGCTAAGGCTGTTGAGGTGAGGTCACATAGGGCTTACTAACATCACCTCTGACACACAAACCATTGGTAAGTACACGACTACGCTCCTAAATATGACCACCCTAACAAGTACTGTCCTGTTCAGGAGCCGGCAACAAAAAGGCGATGGAAAAATACGCCGGTTATGGGAAGCATGCCAGTCAAACCG
>NC_061528.1:12457500-12462500 GCF_022379125.1 Scophthalmus maximus | reverse complement strand
TTTAGCAATATCTGTTGATTTGCCACTTATATTCTCAGATCATTTTTGATTTATAAAATGTCAGAAATGTTTCAAATTTTAAAATTTGAGAGGGTAGAATGGTTACATTTTGTGTATCTATGGTTGAAAATGAGTTGCCTGAATGTCAAAGTAGTTGCTGATTTATTTGCTGTTGATCGGATAACTGTTTCAGGTCTAAAAAGAAGGATAACAAGTTCAATTTGACCAAAATCTTGAATGTAAATCTTAAAATTAACATATAAGACCATATTGTCCAACACTTATTCACAGTCTCAAAATCTTCTTTAATCTGAAATAAAAAGCCTGTGCCACACTCGCCACCCTCTCCTCCTAATTGACAAGCATCAAGACAGGTGGCACCACCCCCCGATGTCAGTTCCTGTGCCAGGTGGACCCACAATGTGCCAACAGCGCTGCTGCCAAGCCGACAACCAAGTCGCCTGCCCTTCAGCCACAGAAAGCCACAGCTAAATATTTAGGCTGTGCAGCAGTTTTGATCTCTAGGCTTGTGTATTTATTCCAACAAACGCAGATGGCCGGGTGTCATTTAGCATTAGCTCTCCAGCTCACAGATGTTGGTTTTACACATCTGGATTAAACTTACCTCCAGACAGGCGCTGAAGCCTTGTAACTTTTCCAGTGCATATTTGCATTGGATGGTTTATATGAGGACCTGAAGTGAACTATTCCAGGTGCGCACAGTAGGCTCTAAGCACCGCTCCTCTCATTCATAAAGTGTATATATATATACATTTATATACATACAGCTCTCCCTCAGTTGAGTCTAACAGATGCTGAATATGAAAAGGAGCAGGGATATGAATAAGGGCCAAATAGCAGGCTGAATGGAGAAACAGCAGATCCACACCACAAAGTTAACCACATGTCTCGTTATTAGTCTGTCTACATGACAAAAAAAAAAACAAGTTGAAGAAATAATTATAGTATGCGTGCAATGTGCAATGACCACAGCGGCAGACCCCCGTTAAATTGTTTTAACACACACACAGACGCAGGCAGAATCATTCACTCACGTGCAGAAGCGAGAGGAGGAAGTGGAGCAGCGAAGAGACGTCTTCAGCACAGAGACAGGGAGAGAGGGATGCGCCGACAGATGGAGGGAGGGACAGCGGAGGAAGAGGCCAGTGGCAGAATACAGGCGGTCAGGTCAGCAGAGGCTAACCAGCTAACAGGCAAAAATGTATAAGCACTCCTGCTGTCATAAGTCTGGCTCTTCAGCATCCTTTGTTTCCTTTCATAGTGAGAGCAGGAGAATAAACGTACAAACCATCTCCCTCATTCTGCCTTCCCATCACTCCCCTCCCTCTTGCCCTCTCTCAACCCCCCCCCCCCTTCATTCGACTGCCCCTGACACCCCTTCCCCTTCTCCCATTCGTTCGCTCTCACTCTTTCAATCCCTCCCTTCCTCTCTACTAAGGTCTCCACACAAAGCCAAGCTAAAGGCTGCTAGATTAGGGTGTCAAAGCAGACCCCAGCCCCCCACCTTCCTACATACCACACACACACACACACACACACACACACACACACACACACACACACACACACACACACACACACACACACACACACACACACACACACACACACACACACACACACACACACACACACACACACACACACACACACACACTGTACAAGAACTATGGGAGAGGCTTTGTTGGCCTGTTAGGACACGTTTACAGAGGTCAAATTACCAGATCATGCAGACTTCAATTCCACTGTCAAGAAGAAGCTGCTCACATCCACATCACATTAGAGTTAACGCTCCAACTGGAAGGTGGGTATCACCACAGAACCACCTGGACAACCAGATCAAATAGATCTGATAACATGCCTGTGCACTGTCTCCAACATCCGGTGGTCGACTGTAATCTCCACCCGGATATGTCTTTGTGAAAAATTTTGACTACTCTTTAGAATGACAAAGAATCTATGGGGGAGGAAAGACTGGGCGTTTTGTGACCAGGAGCCCTTTGATGTGGAAGACAAGACTGACCCACTGACCTGAGTTTAGACTGGCTGGAATAATACAGAAGTCCCAGGAGGCTTATCACCGAGTGTTTTAGTATTTGCATTTCATTTTAGAAATCGTAGACCTATTGCACTATAGGTTTCCGTGAATAGCTGCATATAATTAGGCTCAATTGTTCCTTGCTAACGCACACGTTAATGGAACAGAGCAAACACTCCAGCAAGACGCCCACGCACAATAGATGATCTCTTCTGTTTCTATAGACTGACACGAACTGCATGTCATGTTGGAAAAGTGGGTCACTCACCTTCTACATGTTTGTTTAAGCTCACGTGATTAGAGGCTGTTGACATGTTAAACACGAGATACATGAAAAAAAACAACCATGTACATATATTGTGATCCAATAAACCCCTGTTCTACCTTTACTATGCAAAGCACTTCAATTAATTGACATTGTATATGTAAATGTAAATATGTTATGTATAAATATGTTTTTTTGGCCTTTTTTAGTTTAACAACATTTTACAAACAAAAGTAATTTTTGGAGAGAATGATCAAAAATGAAAATGATCATTGGTTGCACACCTCTTTGGGGTTGCACTTGGATTTCAGACCAAATCCTCTTCAAGTTAGTCAAGTTAGCAACTTCAAAGCTTTAACCACTATGTCATTAAAGATTTATACAGCGCCAGTCATCCTGAATGACATGAACACACAGTGTAGGTTAAAGACAGTCAGGGATGGAAGAAAAAAGGCTAAGTCTTGCAGAAAAGAGGGGTTGATTGAAGATGACAAGGAGCTTTGACACTGAGAGCCAGCTGGTGAAGCGGAGGGGGTCGAGGCCGACTGGAGGAGGCTTCAGGGAGAATTTAGAGACAGAAGGGGGGGATGAGGACAGAAAAGAGAGAGGAGGAAAAAGGGAGAAGGGATAAAAGAGGATATGATTAAAAGGTAATGACTTCCTTTTCCCCTCACTAGACACACAAGCACATGCTGACACACACACATCCTAGACTGCCTGGGCATCTCTGTCTCAATCAATCAATGGCTCCAATCAAACCACCGCATCGCTTTTAATTAAGTAGTGCCAACGAATTAAGAGACTGAACGAACCTCCCATTACCACTTTGCTAACAGATTACCACACACACACACACACACACACACACACACACACACACACACACACACACACACACACACACACACACACACACACACACACACACACACACACACACACACACACACACACACACACACACACACACACACACACACACACACACACACCGCCCCAAATCTCCCCTCCATCCCTGAGGCTCTGTATAGCTGGTGAGTAGACAGACAGTGTGAATAATAAGACATTAGCGGCAGCACTGCCTTCCACAGGGGGCCCTGCAGCTGTGCACTGATTTGGGAAGCAAAGAAGAGGGGGGCCTTAATTAACAGTCACAAATAAACACTGATACTGTACACACACACACACACACACACACACACACACACACACACACATGTGCGACGGTTGCACCAGTCCTCACAAAGAGACAGATACAGATCACCTCCAGCGCAAACGCTCCGAGTGTCACCTGTGTGTATTGAGAGCACGGTCGTGTGTGTCTGTTACTGCGAGGTCCAGGTTGAGTTGTAGGACCTAGGATGAGGACATTTTTGAAAAGTGGGGACATTCTGGTCAGTCCTATATTTATCAAACGGCTGTTTGAGCGAGAGGGGGAGAGGGGGAGAGGGGGCGAGAGAGAGAGAGGGGAGGGAGAGAGACCTGGCTCCAGTCCAAACATATTCATCTCATTCAGTTCATTCAGACACATGATACACAGGCTGCGGGCTGAGCTGCACGGTAACTGAGCGATGTGCTGCTATTCTGGCTGTCAGCCAGAGTTCCATGATGTGTAAACATACGTCTCAGCTACATGGACAGTGGCAAAGAAAACGTTCCTATCTAACATCACGCAGCGCAGCTGTGCATATGGCTCGATGAAACCACCCTGAGATATATGAAAACAAAAAGAGCCCGAATGCAGGAAAGGATAGGTCTAATGTGCAATCCTGTTGACCTCGTCATCAGATAAACACCCTCTTCTTAGTGAGTGTAACGCAGTGATGCCTTTTGCGCATCGACATTTGTTTTACCATTTAGATCCACTTGGAAAAAGGAAGAAGAGAGATGCAGGAACTGTGCTGTATATATCAGACTGGACTGTCTCATTTTTTAAGTGCTTTCATGGTGCTGTTGTGTATGTCCATGTGTGTGTGAGATTTGTGGAGCGGGACATCTGTGTGACAGGCGTGACCAGTGTGGGAGCCTCAGAGTAGAGATTGCCATGAAACACAAGAATCTTTTCACAGCACAACAAGCCCCACTCTGCCTCCGGCCACATTTGAAGGACGAACCGGTGTACTTCACATATTTAGCTCCGGAGTGCCAGCCTCACTGCACTCCCTGCTGGTCTGGTTATTTGATGGTATAACCCTAAATCAGCTCTTGGTAGGTGACAGCTTCAACATCTCTGACGAAACCGTGACTACTGTTGTTATTCGACCAAAATATCCAAGCCGATGGTGTAGTCACAGTTTGAGTAGAGCAGCAGAGATCACAAAGAAGCATGAACAGTACCTAACAATTTGCTGATGAATAGCTCAGTTTAAAACCAGAGGTTGTCCAACGTATCTTTGTGGAAAAACTGCTTTTTGAGTGTGTCCTCGAAGAAAATCTCCAGCTGGAAGAACCCTAACTCTTCACACACACAGATGAAATCCCACTGCTACCACAATGGGAAGATATGGGATGTTATGTACTTCATGATGAGGTTTTAGAAGGTCAATAAGAAGTCAAAATCTGTATAATAATAATGCTAATCCTCTTTTCGGGCATCATCACGGCTCCTTGTCAAACTCAACAATCTAACCCTAACCTCGCAAACACATACTGACCTACCCTGATGGGAGATCGACT